>NW_018021678.1:30255-40400 GCF_002006095.1 Pseudomyrmex gracilis
GTGTGTGTGTGTGTGTGTGTGTGTGTGTGTGTGTGTGTGTGTGTGTGTGTGTGTGTGTGTGTGTGTGTGTGTACAGCGTGTCCCAGAATTGGTGTAACATCTCTCGTAAACAAATAGAAGGAGTAAAACTGAGTCAAAAAGTTTTATACCATTTTGCTAGATTCGCAGTAGTTACCGAGATCTTAACTAACAAAGATCAACAAATAAGCATGCATCGTGCTTATTCGTCTTACGCGCATAAGAGAACCAGGCGCGCTTTGATATTACCCGTAGCAACATATGGGAGGAGCTAATATAACACCGTATACTATAACATATACATATTAAAATGTAATCGTGCGAAGTGCGCTGGGCTGTCTTACGCACGTAAGACAGTCCGATGCATGTTTATTCGCGGATCTTTGTTAATTAAGATTTCGGTAACTATTGCGAATCTAGCAAAATGATATAGGACATTTTGACTCAGTTTTACTCCTTCTATTTGTTCACGAGAGATGTTACACCAATTCTGAGACACCCTGTATATATATACAATCCGGGCACGCCAAGTTTTTGTACTTTACTTTTGTTTTAAGCCCGTTTTATGGGGTCTGCAGTCTTAAGTCCAGTACTTGGCTAATTGCGTTGATTGTCTGTTTTTTACTTATACAGAAAAAAGATTTATGTAATAGATAGTCTGTATATTGGGATAGTTTTTGTGTATTGTACTTGGCGTATGTTTTTTCTTTTGTAAAGACTTTTTTTAGAGTGATTTCACTACTTTTTTTTAATACAATAGTAAAAATATATGTACATTTTATTTTATTTTTTTGCGAAAAATATGCATTTTTAGCATTTCTAGGTCAATTGCACTTTTGTATCTTTGTATTATGTATTGTTATCCAGTCTATGTTTTTAGTACGCACTATAATTGTATAACATCCAATATTCAAATTTTCCCCATGATGAAAAGTTGCACTAATAACTTTATATGTATTGCCACCAAGATGTGTTTTTGTAGTATATACATCTTTAATATTGCAATTGACTTTTGTAGTTTTAATATTAATAGTTTTAAATATTAATAATTGTAAAATGAGGATATATATGACTTGTTACTGTTACATCATTTTTTCAACTATTCATACAGTATTACAAGCATTACATACATTTTCGACATTATTCCAACATGAAAAATTTAATTGTATGAGTTCTTAAAGAGTTTTTTATAGTTTTGGAAATTTGTAGTAAAAGAACAGAGTTACTATGTGTTTCTATAAATATTCGTATAACTTAATATTTTACATCGCAAAATTGTAGTTAATTGATATTATAATATTTTTTACATTTTGTATGTTATCACTAAGCCTTATAAGAAATTCCCTAACATCTTTTGTTGAACAGTTTGAAAATATTTCTCACCTGTCAGTCTATGCACTTCAGTTACATTTATAAATTTATCATTGGAGATATAGCTATCCAGTAATTTTCTCACAGCATTTGTCCATTCTAGACGTAATAACGTTTTTTTAATAATAGTTTAATAGACACTGAATAGAAGCGTTAACATAGCATAATACAAAAAAAATTAAAAATTATTTATTCACAATATATGCAAATACCAATATACAGGGTTTCCCAGAATTAGTTTAACATCTCTCGTAGAGAGGTAGAAGAAATAAAACTGAGGTGAAAAGTCCTATACCATTTTGCTAGATTCGCAATAGTTACCGAGATTTTAATTAACAAAGATCCGCGAATAAGCGTGCATCGGGCTGTCTTACGCGCGTAGGACAGCCCGGCGCGCTTCGCACAATTACATTTTAATATGTATATGGTATAGTATATGCTGTTATATTAGCTCCTCCCATATGCTGCTACAGGTAACACCGTAAGTGCGCGAAGAGCGGCGAGCAGTCTTAAGCGCGTAAGACAGCCCGATGCATGCTTATTCGCGGATCTTTGTTAATTAAAATCTCAGTAACTATTGCGAATATAGCAAAATGGTATAGGACTTTTTACCTCAGTTTTATTCCTTCTACCTGCCTACGAGAGATGTTAAACCAATTCTGGGACACCCTGTATAAACGCGCTGAATATGTCTGACTTGAACACGTGTGCGAGCACGAACGCGGCTGTAAATGCGGCTTGCGTAACGCTTGCGTTTTGTGTGTGTGTGTGTGTGCGGTTCTGTGTACAGTGCAAAGCACCATATCGTGCGCCGTGTGTGTGAGGGGGGAGAGGAAAAGTAGTTCTCCTCCGACCGCCTCCTACTACCACGCGCCAGCGGCTCGAGATTTAATCCATATATCGGCACGGTTATTGATGATACATACCGACGCGGTTACCAATAATACCGACAGGCATATGTTATCATAAAACTATTGTGAACATTGAAAAGAGTAACTCTGCATTGAAAGTCACTTCAATAATTTATATCAAATATTTATTTATTTAATTATTACGTGATATAATTTTACGCGATATAAGAAACTTACTTACGGTAAGTGGAAGAAAGTAAAATATATTTAAGTAAGAGAGTAAAATACCATGACAATAGATAAATGTCATAGTGATTATTAAATTAAATATTTTTAAACATTATTTAAATATTAAGAATAAAAAATAAAACACTATATTAGATTTGTATAATTAGCGTTAAATTTTCTTTAAAACAATCAAAAATAAAAACTAGTAAGGCAATATTATAATAGTCATGTTTATATATAAATATATACATATATAGTTGTGTGAGACATATATTAACATATATATTAAATAGTTTTTATTTTGACAAAATGTTTTCTTTTTCTTTTTTTTGTTTTTCACGGAAAGTAAAGTTTTGCTGGGTTTACTTAAAATTAAATTAAAAATAGCCTTGTAAAAACTTTTCATTCTCTCATTTGAATTTTGCGTATATAAGAGGCACGGTGTGCTCGCGCAGTTCGAGCGCCACTTCGTTGCGCGTGAACTTGGCGCGAAGCACTACCGTGCCTCTTGATAATATACTTTTAAGTATGAAGAGCTCCAAAGCAATATTCAAAATTTTTCAACAAACGGCTTAATTGATACTAGATTGCAACATGTTATCAAACAAAATAAGCTGGCTGTTACGTATTAGTCCAGTATTACCATTAAACACTTTTTGTCAGAACCATAAATATATCTTTGACAGAAGAACATTTTTGAGCGCAACCCTATAAACTAAAATCTAGCGTAACTTCTTCAAAATCATATAAAATAATTGTTTGTGTCATTCTTCTTATCTTTTCATACACACACACACACACACACACATTATTTGTTAGTATCACTATTTTTAAAAATTTTTAAATACAACTATACATATACAACTATATATGTATATATTTATATATAAACATGACTATTATAATGTTGCCTTACTAGTTCTTATTTTTGATTGTTTTAAAGAAAATTTAACGCTAATTATACAAATCTAATATAGCGTTTTATTTTTTATTCTTAATATTTAAATAATGTTTAAAAATATTTAATTTAATAATCACTATGACATTTATTTATTGTCATGGTATTTTACTCTCTTACTTAAATATATTTTACTTTCTTCCACTTACCGTAAGTAAGTTTCTTATATCACGTAAAATTATATCACGTAATAATTAAATAAATAAATATTTGATATAAATTATTGAAGTGACTTTTAATGCAGAGTTACTCTTTTCAATGTTCACGATAGTTTTATGATAACATATGCCTGTCAGTATTATTGGTAACCGCATCGGTATGTATCATCAATAACCGTGCCGATATATGGATTAAATCTCGGGCCGCTGGCGCGTGGTAGTAGGAGGCGGCCGGAGGAGAACTACTTTTCCTCTCCCCTCTCACACACACGGCGCACGATATGATGCTTTGCACTGTACGTGAGACTGAATCTTAAGAATCTTTGTGACAGATTCTTGCATTTTGAAGTGTAATATTTTAGATCTCTGGATTGACTAAACCAATTTAATTTATACTTTTCGCTAGTGAAAGCTCATAATGACATTTATTAAGATAAGTAAGGGTAAATTTGGTAAATATTGACAATAACGGACCACCTTCCGATCAACTTGAGCTTCACATATGTTGTCAAGGACATTGTCGTGAGTAACATGCAAAAACTTTTAGCAGTCGCTCATTGTTTATAAAAAAGTTATAGACAAAAATAGTTTCATAAATAAATTTTTTTTCGACATTATGTATATATTTTCTTTATGTTGTAAGTGTGTAGACAGGGGGGGTTACTCCCCTCTTTCTGCTCCCCCTTCGAGAAAAAATAAAGAATTATTTTATGCAAGATTATATATACGTAATATTCAAAAATAAAACATCATAAACAGAAGGTAATATGTACGCAAAACATGATAAGCTCAGGGGGTGCAGGGGAGGGGCGCAGCCCCCTCTGCCTACACGCTTACAACGTGAAGAAAATGTCCATAATGTCGAAAAAAAATTTATTTATGAAACTGTTTTTGGTTGTAACTTTTTTATAAACAATGGGCGACAGCTAAAACCTTTTGCATGTCACTCAGGACAATGTCCTTGATAACATAAGTGAGGCTCAAGTTGATCGGAAGGTGATCCGTTATTGTCAATATTTAAATTTTTCAGTAGTGTTATAATTTACAAAATATTTTGTATCAAAACTTTATTGCAAAAAAACTCGGGATAAAGTACACGGTAGCGTCTTGACAGTGACACTCATTCGACGGATACTGTTATGTACTTGGCGAGACGCTACCGTGTCTCTTGATAATATAAATATATAAAAAAATGAAATATTTAAACTTTTCCAATAAAAGTTTGTTTTATTTTTTTTGCACTGACTGCACTAGTTTAGAGTTTATATGTTTTCTTTTAATATAGATTTAAAAAAATAGACTGTGAACTAGTGCAGCCAGTGCAGGAAATAAAACAAACCTAATATAGAAGATCCGACAATTAGTTTAAAATCTCTCGTAGGCAGGTAGAAGAAGTAAATCTGAGGTGGAAAACTTTGAACCATTTTTTTCTATTACATATAATAAAGAAGTAATTATTGAATAAATCTAGCCAATCAGCGCCGATCTTTAGCCGGGCGCACGTTAGTGAGCCGCGCGGAGCGCTCACACACCAGGCGCGTGGTTCATTGACGTGCATTTGCCTAAAGGTCGGCGCTGATTGACTTGATTTGTTCAATAAGTACTCCTTTATTATAAGTAATAGAAAGAAATGGTTCAGGACTTTTCGACTCAGTTTTACTCTTTCTACCTGCCTATGAGAGATTTTACACTAATTGTCAGACACTCTGTATATGACATATTTTCTTTATAAAACTATGATGTTTAAACCAGGAGTGTCTTTTCGCTTTTCTAAGTCGCATTGAGTGAAAAGAAATTGTCTTGGGCCGCATATACAATATATATGTAGGGTGTTTCAACGAGTTTGTACGATCAAAAATCGCTATATCTTTTGAATAACTGATCAAATTGTCATCAAACTTTGCAGAAACATTACTCTTGAGATGAAATTTTTTTCTTACAAATTTAAAGGTCATTCAAAGTTATTTCATTTTTTGCTGATTTTTTGGTTATGACAAACTTTTATTTGAAGATCATTTGAAGATCATGCTGAGTTTTGCAAAGTCTCTTGAGTTCAATAAGTTATTTTTGATGTCTCAAAATATTTTTATTGCTGAAAACTCACGACAAGCAGGTTTGAAAACATCACAAAAAATGTTCTAACAATAATTTTTCTGCTTGCCGTGAATTTTCAGCAATAAAAAAGTTTTGAGACATCAGAAATAACTTCTTGGACTCAAGAGATTTTGCGAGACTTAGCATGACCTTCAAATGACCTTCAAATGGAAGTTTGTCATAACCACGAAATCAACAAAAACCGAATAACCTTGAATGAACTTGAAACTTGTAAGAAAAAAAGTTCATCTCAAGAGTAATGTTTCTGCACAGTTTGGTGACAATCTGATCAGTTATTCAAAAGATATAGCGATTTGCGATCGTACAAACTCGCTGAAACATCTTGTATAATATAGTTCATATATATAAGTAACAAATCTTTATTTTTCATTATAACATTTTCATTAAAAAATTATATTTTTTATTATAACTTTGAAAAAATGAGAACAACATAAAACATAAACATAAAACTAATGGGATATTTGACTTTGTTTTTGGGGAACTAATGCATCAATGTCTGGTTTGATAGAAGTAATTGCAATTCTTAGTGAGTTTTCAAGATGCTCGTCAGAAGCAATCTTTTGATCTGATTTTACTTTTTGTATATTTCATCCTTGAAAATAGTTGTTTACAAATGTACGTTCTGCCAAAAAGTAATGACCAATAAGGCGTGATTACGAAGCGTTGGATATACAGCGTTGCGTAGGCAATAATTAAACGCTATGTAGGAAACTGAGCAATGCTAACTCCGCCTTTTGCGCCCGCCACACACAATTAGTTGAAACAAAACACGTATCACATCACATGTTGACTTCGCAACAATTGAACGCAGTCCGCGCTCGAGCACCGCCGTAATCAAGTCATAACAACTGTTCTTAAAATCATAATAATGTTAAAAGTTTATTTTGTGGGGTCGCATTATATATTAGCTGTCGCGGGCTGCGGGTTGGACACCCATGATTTAAAAACTGTCATTTATCATTGGACTTACTTCATTTTATTAATTTGTTTCATTAATTTCATTGATTTACTTCATTTCATTAATGTGTTCAAAAGTATGACTTTTTACAAATTCTTTGATCTTATACACGTTTTTCAATATATTTTTTTAAAGAGAAACATTAAAAGTAATATTATTTTATTAATTTAGAATGTTGAATAAAGAAGTCTGATGAAGTTTTACAGATTTTTTGCAACGTCTTGACCAATAAAAAATCGCGTCAGACATAAATGTAAGGGATTTATAAGATTATAGGATTAGTATAAAATAAAGTTTATAAGATTATAAGATTAGTATACACAAACCCAGGTAGCAAGGTCACGTAATAATGACGTCAGTTTTTGGTCTGCAAAACGTCAATTATGACATAACAATGACGTGATTTTGACGTACATATCACGTGATTATGTTACATCTTATTGACGTCATTATATTACGTCAAGTAGACGTGAATATAATCAAAAAAATCTCACCAATATAACATGATAAAGACATTATTGTAAATTTAAAAGAAAAATAAAATACAACACTTAAAGAACAATAGTATCAACATCCCACATAGCACGTAATATTACTGCATTACAGTAATAAAATTACCGCCGAAATGCATCGCAGTAATATTACGGTGATATATAAAAAAACGCTTTATAGAAACAAAATTAATTCGAAATTTCACTTGAATTAATTTTTGGAGATCTGATTCAGTTTGTCAATCAAGTGATTAACTCGATGAAAGATCCGGGCCTGGAAAAATCCTAAGGTGATAAAGTGGGATTTGAACTCGAGACCTCCATATTCGCAGTTCCTGCACTCAATCCGCTAGACCACTTGTTGTTTACTATAATGTAATTATTTTTGGCTCTTATGACCGCAGATTTCATGTTTGTAATTATTTTTCTTTACTTATTCTCAAACTCTCTCTCTCTCTATTTTATACATTTCATTTATTATTTAATAATAAGAAATATTTAGTAATAATTGTTCTTATTATAAAATTTAACTACAATACACTTTAGTTATCATTGAATATATATTTATTATATATTATGTTATTTTTAATAAATTTAATATATAAAAGGTAATCAGTTTATCAAAGTGTACATCTACTACTTATCTATACTACTTATTTATAAATAAATGGCTATACTTATCTATAAATAATGTATTTAACGATATAATATTATTCAAAAAAACAAATGTTATTAATAAACATATTATTATAATTAACGGTTGAATTTAACTCAAAGTTGTTGGTAGAACTTTATTTAATCGTTTTATTGATGTCACATTGAAATTCAATATATAAGTTGATATGTGACGTCAACGCGACATCTAAATGACGTCATATCAGCCACGTCAACTTTTGGTATTGTAAATAACGTCAAAATAACATACCATTTATGTTACTTAACGTCGTAGTCATCAAAATCACTTCATAATCACGTCATTATCACGTAAGCTTGCTTGCTGGGAAAGTTTACAGACTTAGAGTTAAAAAAATATATATATAACGATAAAATTGTGTAAAATCTAATATTATAAAATTCAATAGATAATAAGAGAGATGACCTCGGATTCGTGTACGGTTACTCTAACGATATTTAAAATATAACGGCAAATGCGAATCGGTTGCTGAGTGTTATGCAAAAACATCAATGATAGTTATTTGTGAAACGTTTCGACTTTTTATTTCTAGTCCTCTTCAGTCATGTAGAAAAAACTATAAGATACAATATAAAATGATGTGCGTTGTTGAATAATAATATGCGTTGTTAATACAATAGTGCTAAAACGATTTTTTTATATAACGAACCTTGAGTCGACCGTCGCTGTATAACAAAAAAAAATTATATGCCTATGATTTTGGAGGCTTGTGTTAACATGACGATTTCTGTTCACGACTAAGTCAAAATCACACAGTGCATGTGTATACAGGGTGTCTGACAACGAACTATAAAGCCGACGTGTGTAAGTAGATCGGGTCATTCTGAACAGAAAAGTTATATACCATTTTGCAAAATTCGCAATATTTATTGAGATATAAATTAATAAATGTGAACCAATAAAGGCGCGGGGAGCGATGATCGAACTCTATAGGCGTGCACGATTATCAGATAAAAAGAACAATGGCTTCTCTCATGTAATGTCTTAGTAACGAGAGGCGGAGTAAACAAACAAGCNCAGCACGACTCAGTTTCTTGCGATCGGGCGCTATTCGGCGGTACGCAGCGAGCAGCGGCGAGCGAGGAGTACAGCTGATAATTGTGCACGCCTATAAAGTCCGATCATCGCTCCCCGCGCTCTCATTGGCTTACATTTATTAATTCATATTTCAATAACTATTGCGATTTTTTCAAAATAGTAAATAACTTTTCTGTTCAGAATAACTCGATCTACCTACACACGTCGGCTTTATAGTTCGTTGTCAGACACCCTGTATATACGTTTACGTGTAAATTTATCACGTGAGTTATTTGAATTGAAATAACAATTCTTTAAATTATATAGGATGCTAGACTTGCATCACATATATGAAAGACCTCATATACCCCCCTCTAACTAATTTTTAAAATATTGCGAAAAAAACTCCTCAGTCAGGAGTCGAATCTGGAATCTCCGGCTTTCCGGGCCGTCGCCTTTCCTGTTAGGCCACCGAGGCACTTGGAGTTTGTCTCGCAATACTTTGTACATATATACTGTAATAATTTTTTGCATTGAAACTCTAATCAATAACAATTATTCGATATCTTTAATATTCAACACTAGTAACAGAAGATTGAAGACACTTTTTACATCAAAACTAAATAAGTTTTTAAAAAACCGACCTCTACAGTGAAAAAAAGAAAACAATTATTTTGTTATTCCATACGTCTCATGCATTGCAAACCAAATTAAGAATTTTGTCAAAAATAAATCAATCAAATTTGCGTACAGAAATTTAAACCAATTAACTAGGTTTATAAAAACACACAAAAAGACATTATATCCAATAAAAAACATAAAAATGTAGTATATTATATAGAGTGTGGTTCCTGTGATGCCAATTATGTAGGTCAAACCAAACGACAATTAAACACGAGAATTAGAGAACACTTAAATAATGTAAAAAAAGGACATGGAGAAACATCTGTTTTAGCAGCACATAGTATAAATACAGGACATAATTTTAAATGGGACTCAGTTAAAATTTTAGACAATGAGCATAACTACTACAAACGATTGACATCAGAAATGGTAAACATAAAACTACAATATAATAATCTTAACATTATGCAAGACACCGAATTTTGACACGACTCACACTTACCATTAGATAAAATCCAAACTGACTGACACACATACACGTACTGCTGATACAGATGGAGCTATCACATATATACAGGGTGTCTGACAACGAACTATAAAGCCGACGTGTGTAGGTAGATCGAGTTATTCTGAACAGAAAAGTTATTTACTATTTTGAAAAA
>NW_018021678.1:40600-42641 GCF_002006095.1 Pseudomyrmex gracilis
CGAATTTTGCAAAATGGTATATAACTTTTCTGTTCAGAATGACCCGATCTACTTACACACGTCGGCTTTATAGTTCGTTGTCAGACACCCTGTATGTATATAAAATGTATGCATACATATACAGGGTGTTCCAGAATTGGTGTAACATCTCTCGTAGACAGGTAGAAGGAGTAAAACTGAGTCAAAATGTCCTATATCATTTTGCTAGATTCGCAATAGTTACCGAAATCTTAATTAACAAAGATCCGCGAATAAGCGTGCATCGGGCTGTCTTACGTGCGTAGGACAGCCCGGCGCGCTTCACACATTTACATTTTAATATGTATATGTTATAGAGAGAGAGAGTATATGCTGTTATATCAGCTCCTCCCATATGCTCCTACGGGTAACACCGTAAGCGCGCGAAGCGCACTGGGCTGTCTTAAGCGAGTAAGACAGCCCGATGCATGCTTATTCGCTGATCTTTGTTAGTTAAGATCTCGGTAACTACTGCAAACCTAGCAAAATGGTATAAGACTTATTGACTCAGTTTTACTCCTTCTATTTGTTTACGAGAGATGTTACACCAATTCTGGGACACGCTGTATATACATATACGCACATTATTTCCGCACAACATCCGCGATCGGCTCTTACTGACCAGACTTACATATATTTATTAGTTTCATACTAAAGAGCCCGAGATAATTCTCTATTAATTATTATTTGCAAAACATTATGTTTTTTTATGAAAAATTGGGTCTGAAAGTAATATTGCTTTGTCTAACATAGAGGTGAAATTATAAAATTATACAATTATAAAATTATAAATCTATGATTTTAAATATTTAAAATGCAGATAGCATGTATTGAAAAGTTTTATTTATACATTTTTACTTAAATACACAGAGAGAAAGGTTTTTTTAAATTTAAGAAATTTGGTTAAATCCAAACAAATTATTTTATTAAAATAGTCTAAACAACCTTATTTTTAAACTAAACATTCCAAGTGTTTAAATTTTAAACAAAGTATTGTGTTAAGTTAAATAAATCTAAACATTCTATAAAAGATCTTTCTGTGGCTTGAGCGCTCTCACACAGCTTCGAGATTTCACTCAAATTAAATCTTTGGAAGTCCGATTTAGCTCGCCGATCAACCGATGAACTTCATTAAAAGGAGACCGGACTTGAAAAAATTTTAAAGTGATGGCGAGATTTGAACTTGAGACTTTTTTATTCGCAGCTCCTGCACTCAGTCCGCGAGACCACTTATTTCTTACTAAAATGTAATTATTTTTATCTACCTATTCTCAAGCCATCCTACACATTTCATTTATTATTTCTCTAAATTACTAATTTATTAAAAATATTACAGTGCAGTGTATCTGCAACAATGGATAAAAATGTTTCTCTTATTATTATTAAATATAATTTAAAGTACATTTTTACAAAGCAAACAAAGTTTTTGTCTCAAACAATGCTATATTTAAATCAAATATATTCTATGTTATATTTATGTTAAGAAATGTTTATTTTTTCATTAAATAATGCTTAATGAAACTAAATAAAATTCTGCAGAAGCTGCGAATATGAAGGTCTCAAGTTCAAATCCTGTCATCACCTTAAGATTTTTTCAGGTCCGATCTCCTTTCAATGAAGGTCATCGGTTGATCGGCGAGCTGAATCGGACCTTCAAAGATTTAACAATTAATAATCACCTCGGGTTCTAAGTCTTTAGACTAATCAATGAATATAATTTATCTTGAAGCGCCGTTCGGTGGATGTTGTGCGGAGAATGTGTCTATATATACATATATACATATGTGTACACATATAAACAAATTCACATTTTCATGTGAGTTTTTTGAATTGTAATTTCAATTCTTTTAAATTATATAGGATGCTAGATTTGCATCTCGTATATGAAGGACCTCGGATACCCCCCCAAATTAATTTAAAATATTGCAAAAAAAACTCCTCAGCCAGGAGTCGAACCTGGAATCTCCGGCTTTCCGGGCCGTCGCCTTCCCTGTTAGGTCACCGAGGCACTTGGAGTTTGTCT
>NW_018021679.1:0-10993 GCF_002006095.1 Pseudomyrmex gracilis
AAATGCATTGCGATACTTAGCAATAATATTGTCATCACTCAAAACAGTATTAGGATGCTGCTGTTTGTATATGTCTGCTTTTTCTTGTGCCGAAATAACAATTTCTTTTAATGTGTCTACATCAGCATAAGTTAAAGCTCTGTCTAGATTTACAAGCTTCTGATAAACATTTTTTAGTTGATAAATCAAACGTCTCATATTTCTCACTTTTGGAAAATGAGGTGATAATAATTGAAGTGGAATACACATTGCTTTACAAAGACTTGAAGTAATATAGTAACTGTGCGCATGACCTAACTTTTTATCTGAAGTTTTTACAGTACAATTAAAAATAGTTTGCATCAATTCTGGTACGTTCTTTAAATTACATATATTTATTGTTTGAAGAAGTTTCTCATAACAACTAATCACAAATGGATCGTCAGTTTTGCATGAATTATTGCACAACCACGACATTTTTGCTTGTCCTTGTATTAAGGGCAACACATTTACAATTTGTCCTTCCATATTTATTATCCAAGATTCTGCTAAATGTTTGTCATGATAAGTAGAATCAAGAAAATAGTTTTCAGACGAAGCTGTATGTCTGGATAGTCCACACAATGCTTGTAATTTTTCATCAATTGTAGTACATTCCGCAACAACAGTCAAACATATTTCTGACTTTTTTCTAAGCAAGGATAATATTTTAGAAATATCACGAATGTTACTGTTTCTAACAACAATATACCAACGTACGATTATTTCTGCTTCTATTCTTTTCTTGATATTCCCTTTCAGTTTAAGTTTTTTTGAAATATTTGCAATAAAGTTTTCTTTAGAACCACGAAGTTTTATAAAATTATTTGAAGTACTGATTCTATTATATTTTATTATAATTTGTTTAGCCATCACACAGTTTTTCATTTCTGAATCAGATTTTGTAATTTTTTTGTAATACCGATTATTATACAATGATTTGCGAAAAGGCTCAAGACTATTTAATTTTTTTTGTCTATCGCGTTCATGTTGCACATGTAAAGAATAACGTTTTCGTTTTTGTGCCTGATTATGTAAACGATTTTTTATGTACTGTTCGGTTTGCTTTACACGATTAGATTCTATATTCTCTTCATATCGTCTGCGCCGTTTATTGCAATTATTTTCTAAATTATTTTTATACCGACATCGTTTTTTAGCGCGATTATTCTCTATATCATCTTCATATCGCTTTCGCTTTCTAATGTTTTTCTTTTCTTTTTTATTTCGCAAATACCATTCTTGCTGTGTGTTACGTCGTTTTTCTATTTTTTCTACTGTACACTTTTGATTATTCTCATGTTGTTTTTTATTATTAGTTTTACGTAATATACGCATACGAGTCGCGTTATTCTCTTTTTGTATCACAGTTGCTAATGGCAATATTTTGTAGATTGGATAGCGCGCATCTTGAGGGAAATGCTCAATTTTATTTGTTTCTAATATTGTAAGTAAATGTGAACGCATCAAGCTATGATCATATTTAACATTCTCAGGCGGAATATTATGTAATTTGGAGATTGCAAATGCTATTGCGAAAACACCACAATCATTTCCGTTTGGTTGCTGTTGCACTGTAGGAAATTTGACAGAATTGAAATCATAATCTGGAAATAATCTTTCCAAAAATGTCTTATGATTTTCGTGCAATTCTTTTTTATTCAATGAATCGTAAATAAATATGTGTTTTGTGTCGTAATAACTACATACCNAATGTCCATCACNGATTTCCGAATTTNCCGAAGAACTAAACAAGATTTGTAAATGCTTACTATATATCGGTATAGATTCTATTGTATCAGGAAAGTACAATTTATAAGTATCAACAGGTTTGTATAGGTTTTTGGACCAGTTTCGTAAGAGGCAGTTAAAATGATCCATATGTACGTCTGTTAACCAATCGCCTTTAACAATTACGTCTTTTTCTTTTTGCTGTAAAATCATATGTGTTTTGGCCATTTTTTAATTATTAGTACAACTTTTTAATCAACTATTATTAGAAAAAAAATCACAGCATAACCAACTTTGCAAAAACTAGCACCTTTATATTGGCGCAGAGCGCCTTTGTAAGTAAAGAGTAATAACTTTGTTTTGGCGCAAAGCAGCCAATTTTTACTGGCGCAGAAGCAGCCAGTTGTTATAGGCACAGAGCAGCCTGATTTTATTGGCGCAGAAGCAGCCAGTTACTGTAGGCGCTGAAGCAGCCTGTTTTTATAGGCGCTGAGCAGCTTGTTTTTATAGGCGCAGAGCAGCCTGATTTTATTAGCGCAGAAGCAGCCAGTTGTTGTAGGCGCTGAAGCAGCCTGTTTTTATAGGCGCAGAGCAGCCTGTTTTTATTAGTGTAGAAGCAGTCAATCTTTATAGGCGCAGCCTTGTTTATACTGATAAATATAGGCCTACCCTTGTATATAGTTACCTGCAAAAAAACTAAACTTTAGTAAATAAAAAATGTTTATACATATATTATGTTTATATATCAAAACGGGTCACCGTTAAACTTTAGCACAACTTTTTAACATTTTTTAATAGCTCATAAACAGCAAAATCGTATTNACATAACGAAAAGTTATTATCCGTTTTGAAAAAAAAGAGATGTTCACTTTGTATATCTCGCCGATGATATTTTGTATATATCTTTTGCCAATGTTCATTTTGCATATATCTTTCACCAACATTTATTCTGTATAAATATCTTAAAATTTAAGGTTTTTACTTAAATTTTGTGTTTGAAAAATCACTTTACTTTTGTGTTTGAAAAACTTTTTCACGATAATTTGTTTTTGAATCGCAGATAATAAAAAAGTTGCCCATTTTTCTTCAAAACTGTATAACTGTGTCAAAGAAAAAAATGGTAAAATGTTGTATTTAAAGTTTAACAGTAGTCCGATTTTTGGCGAGTAAGTGAGTAAAATAATAATATATATTTCTTGTTATACACATACCTGGATATATTTTCTCTTTTTTTTCTTTGTAGATCTTCCTTCTTTCCGCTGACAATCCCTTAAAGTTACACATGTAATTATAATAGTAATAAACTCATATATTATATAAAAATTATTATTCTTATTAGAACTTACCAAGAGGAAACAGAATATACTGCTACTAACAATATCTATAACCTTGTTTCTTACTACAAGAAGTTACACAAATATAATTAATAATAAACTATGTAATATAAATCATATATTATATAAAAATTATTATTCTTATTAGAACTTACCAAGAGGAAACAGAATATACTGCTACTAACAATATCTATAACCTTGTTTCTTACTACAAGAAGTTACACAAATGTAATTAATAATAACCTATATATATAAATATATATATTTTTAAACTTACCAAGGAAAACAGAATACCACTGACCTTGTTTCTTACTATAAAAAGTTACACATGTAATTAATTACCAAGGAAAATATTTCTCAGATTACACTCTTTAATAAACTCGTTAAAATAGACTAGCTGTCAATTATAGTCGAGTCTTCTTGACCTTAAAATCACGATCTATAGTATGTGCAAAGGCTTGTTCTACAATATTGTCGTAAGCTGTAAGTCGTAAGAAATTGAGTAAAGCCTGTTCTACAATACAGTCGTAAGTCGTAAGTCGTAAGAAACAGACCAATTACAGAAGAATAATCGATTGTAATTGGTCAATTTCTTACAACTTACGGCTTACGACTGTATTATGTACCAAGGCGCCACGCTGTTGCAGAAGAAGATTGTGATAGCGAATCAGCGCCCTCCCGACACGCGATCGCGGCCTAAACGCGCGATCGTGGCCTAATAAATCGATAACGCGCTGCGAGAGGTCGATGTCGCGACCTGTAGTGCGCTCGCGCAGGATTGATTTCCGTTATTGTTACGAGTCACCATCCCGATTCGGACAAGACGCACACGACATCTCGGCAGCCTTCCATTGCCACTATCTTTTTTAACAAGAAGAAGGACCGAAGAATCTACATAATAAAGGTGAGATCTGTAAAACCGTCATTTCGGACAAAATCGATATGTTGTACACCACTTTTTAATGAATATTTCAGATGGAACAAATGAATGTTGATCTCGAAAGAGATCTAGAAAACGTTGTTCTAGATGCAGAGGAGAACCAAAAATTAAAAGAACAAAATCGGTTGTTAAAAGAACAACTAAAAATCTTGGAATGCAAAATAAAAAAAATTGAAGAATCAAAACCTGTAACAGTACAACAATCAGTAGAAGAAAAAGAAAACAAGCGTAAGTATATTTATTATTTATCTCTCTTTCTCTCTTTCTCTTTTTCTCTCTGTTTTTTTATTTTTTCTTATATATATATATTTATTATTATATTTATTATTATTTATACACACACACACACACACAACTTTTTTCTTATGTACAAATTATTATAGTAGTATATATTTTTGTTTGCAGAATCACAAGAGATAGATTCACCTTTATTAGTACAACAAGAAGAAAACAAGCGTAAGTATATTTATTATTTATATATCTCTCTCTTTCTCTCTTTCTCTCTTTCTCTTTCTGTCTTTCTTTGTTTTTTTTTCTTTACACATATGTTATATATGTATTTTTCTTTACACATATGTTATATATGTACACTCATATTTTTGTAGGAAAAAGAGGCACAAGTGCCGGACGAGCAAAACAATAGTGGTGGTATACTCGTGGCCACGGTACTCGTGGCCGCGGTACTCGTGGTCGCAATACTCGTGGCCGTGGTTATTGCATTACATATAACCTCAAGTTGTAAAAATTCTGTCTTAAATTAACAGGTTAATTTAAGACAGAAACCTAAACACATCAATACCCACCATTGATTTCAAGACGAATCAGTACATCACAACAGAACATCGATCGGCAATTGACAGTGCCAGCAGAATCCACGCCTGTAACTACACCAGTAACGAAAGTCACATTGAAGACTGTCAATGCGAGATCCAATTCAATGCCAGTCCAATTAGATTCTAGAGATATGCTGTTAGAGTCCATCCGCAATTTCGGCGGACGTGATGATGTATTCGCTATTTTTTATTTCTTTATATGTGATAGTGTATCAATCTGACTATTTTTTATTTCTTTATATGTGATAGTGTATCAATCTATAAAAAGTTCGTTTTACTTTGTGATCGCAACCAAAGAGAAAATCGACTGTGATTTATAATTTATTGTATTGTAATTGCGAATTATAAAACATATAGATGTGCCATCCATAGTTAATACACTTAATATATGTATCAGTTTTCAAATATAGAAATAAAAATGTATTTAATTTAATGTTATTTCCTCTTACAATAATCANTAGAGTGTAAACTTTAAAAAATTGCATAATTCATATATACATTTATTTTTAAATATTTTTTGTTACATATAAATAAATAACATTATAACATCCAAATAATTACATACATATCAGTATGTGTACAACAATAAGTTATTAGATTGAATGTTATCATTTAATGAGAATACTTTTTTGCTCTTTTTTTGCACTGTTTCATTATAACAATAGTAATTTCCTTCTTTTGTTTCAGATTAACCTCTATAAACTTGTCCACTCTCTGTCAGACTGAGAAGTTATAACTAAAACACAATTTATGTTCAAATATTTCCATACTGTAAGAAATAGCAATTCTTCCTTGCACACTGCTTATGCTAACTATGTGACCAGAGTTTTGGTTGATCATAAATGGAAAACATACTTACTACTGTTCAAAGCAAGTTGAGANAAATGACCAACATGAGTGTTTTGTGTACTGTAATATATGTATCAGAAACTGTTCCTTTGTATGAAATTCCAGCATTATTTATTAGAATATCAATTTTGTCATATAACTTCATCTTTTAAACTTTTAGTTTCAGTTAAATCTACTGACAGTACAATAGGTACATGAGTAACAGCTGCCTAAAATTAACCATAAAATGCAAATTATAAATAAAATCTTGTTTAATTTGTCTGATGTCTGAAAATAACTTCTACGCAACTTACATTGAATCTATTAAATCTCTTTCTTCACTCTCTGTAGCTCTTTTTTTCTACAAGCTACAAGGATAACACATCTAAAAATGTATGGGCTTCTCCCAGACCAGAACTAGCTCCAGTTATCATTAACCTAAATCAAAAAGCATATGTCCATACATATTTATCATATCATGTATATATTTCTTATTAAAATACAAAAAAGATTTTAAAAAGAAAAATAATATATATAAAGTTTACGTTTATTCAAAAATAATATGTGTAAGTTCCACTTGCCGTACATAAATAAGGAGAGAGGTTAGAAATTGTGACTAGTAGTGTGTTAAAAAAAATGTTTATCAGTACTTACAATTATCTTCTGTTAGTTGGTCTCGTTTTAATAGCTCTTATTATCACTCCTGATAACTCCTGACCTGACACTTTTCGAGATTGTTGCGCGTGAACTTGAGTGCGTTTTCACATGTTAATAACGTATATACTAACGTGTCACTTGACGTGAAAAATTATTATCTTTCTCTCTCCAACTCACACTTTCTGCCTTTCTTTCCTTTTCTTCTTTCAACGCGAACGCATACGTATGCCATCTCGAGGCAGGCATACGAACATGCACACAATTTGATAGGACGACGACTATGACGTTTCTGAATGTAAATTTCACACACATTTTCATTTATCTTCCATATCTCCATTCAGAAACCACAAACCAAAAAACGCAATAATACTTTTTTTTCAAATATTTTATTTTGAATCGATTATAACTAAAACAAAAGTGATCGGTATAGTCGTTCTTGAAATATTGCCCCGAGAAAATCTCCCCACTTCTCAATTGCATAAATTTTGCGTATAAGAGGCACAGTGTGCTCGCGCAGTTCGAGCGCCACTTCGTTGCGCGTGAACTTGGCGCGAGGCACTACCGTGCCTCTTGATTTAGAATTAAAATAAGTGTAACTTACTTAGAAACAATATAAATTTTATTTTATTCTTATTTTTATATGTTTAATATTTTATATTTTTATATATCTATTTAATTTTCAGAATTGTTTTTTTTGTTAGTCGTTCCGATATTTACTGACAATACTCAAAATCAATACTTCACGTAACATGAGTTATAAATTTCCAGTACCGGCAGTGAAGATCGAAACGCAGCTCATGTAAGTATGAGAGAGAGAGAGAGAGAGAAAGGAGGAAGAAAGAAGAAACATACAAGCCACGCACGAGAAACAGGCTAGGAACTAGGCACACACTTCTCGCGGCTGGCATTATTAGCTATAGCTATAGCAATAGGAAAAGAAAGAAAGCGGTTATGTATGTCCGTCTCCTTTTACTGCTCGACGTTGGCCGAAGCGCCGAGCGCACACGGACACGGCTGTTCGCTTGTGTGCGTATCCCCTTCACTTGCTGCTGCATGCTTACTGAGTCTCTAATCTGGCATCTCTGCTTGCAGCGTGTAGTAGATACACGCTGCATAGCGGCATGCGTGCCGCCCGCACCGCGCGCCGTACCGCGTCTACAAGCAACTGCGTACCTCCCGCACCGCGCACTNACCGCNCCCCGAAGCGACAGGCGCCCGCACCGCGCGCCTCACCGCGCCACGGAACACCACCTGTTCCCCCGACCGCGCCGCGCGCCACCCCGTGCCATGAAGCGTCATATGGCGAAAACAATTTGTTTGTTCTCCGCGTTCGCTTTTCCTCGCTCTTTNCGTCTTGGCAACAAACATCCGGAGATGTGCCGGTATAAAAACCGGNCCAAAAAGCACGGAGATCAGATCCGCTCCGATCTCCAAGTCTTGAACAGCATCAAGGGAAGCTCTTCCTAGGCCGGGAAAACCGACGCGCAATTCAAGATTTGATCCGCTCCGCTCAGGGAGAAGAGTATTCTCTCTGCCGGGAAAACCGGCATCAGATCCGCTCTGCTCCGNAAACTTTTACAATTCTCTGCCGGGCAAACCGGCATCCGCTCTGCTCAGAGAGAATTTATTTTCTCTCTGCCGGGTAAACCGGTATCCGCTCCGCTGAGGGAGAGTTTACATTCTGTCCGCCGGAAAAACCGGCACTCGCTCCGCCCCTGGAAATATTTGTATTCTGCGCCGGGAAAACCGGCATTATATCGGCACCGGGAAATATTTTATTCTCCGCCGGGCAAACCGGAATCCGCACCGTCCCCGGGGAATTTTCATTTTCCGCCGGGTAAACCGGCATTCGCTCCGCTTAAGGGAATATTCGAATTCTCCGCCGGGAAAACCGGCACTCGCTCCTGTCCGGGGAATATTTCTATTGTTACGTCATAGACTTCACGGGCCCTTTTATTTTGCAACGGAATATAATTATTAAGTTTAACGGTAATTCTAAGGAATAAAATCCTTGTAACAAATTCCCGAAAAGAGAAACAAGAGCCAGCCAAGATAAGGTAGACAGGATCAAACGTCTTATCGGAAGCGCGGCAGTATTTAAATTAAAGAAATACGTTTTCTTTACATATATATATATATTCTAGTATATATAATAATATATTATATACTTATATATATAATAATAAACAAAGAATCTCATATAATAATAAACATAGACGCTTTGTCTGTCAACTATCGAGGTTGCATTGTGGTGGCATGAGAAAGCAGGTACAGACGCTTTTAGGAGTGATGGAGCCTAGTTGCAAGTAGGGACGAATGGATGGCTCTTGGACAGCCTAGGAAAGAGCACTGATTGGTGGACTGGGTCGCGGACTTGGACCGTTGGCGAACCCAAGCACCAGACGTAAATAATGAATCGCTCTTCAGATGGCTCTTGGTACATAAAGTTGGAGACTGTAGCTGACTTTGGTCAGTACATTGAGGTTTATCGTTCCAAACGTATCGTTCAAGTACAAAAAAAGGAGAAAGATAAAAAGAGAAAAACAACTCGCGTATATAGACGATATGGATGATCACGATTAGCGATCAGAGAGGAAGACGTGAAGAAACGGTTCTGCATTGAGAACAAAGAGGAAAAAAGTCAGCTATAGAGACGCAACAGAAGAAAGAAAACAATATAATAAATAAGTGTGAAAGAAAAAAGAGTAGACTGAGATTATATTACTCACTCAATCCGATCGGATACTTTACTAGAAGAGAGGAGACGCGACGCTTATACAAGATCACCGGCGCACAAAAAAATAAACGCGAATGAGATTTTCTTCGAGTTTGAACACTTATTTAATTGAATGTGTGATCCAAAATTCAAGCGATAAGAGAAACTGGAACATTCAAGAATACGGTGTACACAGCACGTCAGAAATTCAAAGGCGCAGGGATCGGCGGGAAAGCGGGCCGTACGATTCATACGGCGCTTGCTGCCTCGCTTACCTTCCGATCCCGCGCCTACTCCTCGAATTCCTTTTGCGCTGTGTACATGACAACAAAATAGAACAGTTAATTTAACGAGAAATTATTGTAACGAGAATATCAAATTTTGATCGTTAATTAGTAGTGATATAAGGAGAGTTCTAACCCATGAGATCCAAGAGAGGCGCGGAATATAACGTCACAGAGGGAGGGGTGATGTTACAATTACGTCACGGGGGTGACGTCACGTGCAATAACGTCACCTCTCGTCCAAGAAATTACATCACAATTACGTGACAAAAACAATTACGTCACGAGACGCTACGCAAAATGACGTCACGCGACAATATGGTTCTGCGAGAAATGACTGTGCGCAGCAATATGACGTTGTGAAAAACAGTGACGTCACGTGACGGCAGCGGACCCAAAAATTATATGGCAACATTACGGTAGCGTGACAACATGGTGAAGTATGTACAATATTTTCTAAATACAAAATATATGGCTTTGTTCATGCATATTTATTACGTAGTCTCTATACATATATCATACATCTTTATACATACAGGGTCATCAAAAAGTATCAGACTCCTTTAATATCTTTAGTTAGGATGCATTTTGGAGAAAATGTCCAATAACAAAGTTGTATGGTTTTAAGCGAGGAGTAAGTTGATGACCTTGACTTTGATCTTAACCATCCTTTAGGGTCATTTCAAGCTCAATCTAATTTTTTTAAATCGAATCTCCTACATTTTATAGCATATTTTTATAGCTTCTCTCGAGAGTATTCCAAAACACTATAATAAAACATTTTTTCATTAAGTACTTTTTGATTTATAAAGGTTTGAAATCAACAATTTGTTGAGTGGCGTGTGATTCCGGACAGTTAAGGCAAGAGTGGCGTGTGGGTCCGGCCAGTTAAGGCAAGAGTGGCGTGTGGGTCCGGCCAGTTAAGACAAGAGTGGCGTGTGGGTCCGGCCAGTTAAGGCAAATTTTATTCCAATTGGTCAGCTTGGCAAAATATTCAATTGTATCAAACAATTCACAACAAATGTTTAAATTGTTGCCCTTCAACAGCCTGGCAATGTGCCAATCTGTTATAAACAGCTGAAACCGCATTCCGGTACGTTTCCAGCGGTATTAGTTCTATCTCTCGAATTATTCTCCCTCTTAAATCATCTAAATCTTGAAGCTTGGTGGCATAAACTTTATTTTTCAAGTAACCCCACAAAAAAAGTCAAGTGGGGTTAAGTCCGGAAACCGAGGTGGCCACTCAATATGACCCCTTTGCCCTATCCACCTGTCCTGAAAGACCTCATTCTAATATTGACGGACAATGACACCATAATGAGGTGGAGCTCTATCCTGTTGGAAATAAATTTTATCTATAGGTCCACCAGCTATGTCTCGAATAGCTGGAACAATTTGTTAGCGAAGCATGACTGTGTATACCTGTGCTGTCAAATTGCCTTCAATGAAGAAAGGGCCAACTGGTCTACCATTAAGAATACGTTAACAGCCCATACGTTAACTTTTTGTGGATATTGGGAATGATTGTCTCTTTTCCAGTGAGGATTAACGTCACTCCAGTACCTACAATTGTGTCTATTTACATTTCCAGTCAGTTCAAATGTTGCCTCATCAGAGAAAGCAATATTATTAAGTAATAGAGGATCGTCGAC
>NW_018021679.1:13621-15782 GCF_002006095.1 Pseudomyrmex gracilis
GTTTTAAGTTTTATATATTTAAGTTGGATTTATAAAGCATTGTACACGTTTTTTTAAGACGCGATAGTAGCGCAAAAGACATGCGCCGGGAAAACTGGCACAATTTTATTTTCTGTTATTGTTATTTTAAAAGTGTCTTGTTTTGTTTTATTTGACAACGGTAGGATTGGAAAAGTGTGATGTAAGAGTAAAAAGTGACAAAAAAGTCAAAAAATTAATTTTATTTTTATTGTTTATTTTTTTCTATTTTCCGACAAGTATTCGGATATAGCCAAAGATGGCATAAAGAAAAATCAAAATTTTGGTAAGTTAGTTTTGTCACTAGATAGGAGAATCTAGCGAGTAAGGAAGAAAAAACCTGCAAAGGTAGTGTTAGTGTAGGCCCCTAGGAAAGTGTGAGTACACACACACACACACACATGTAAACGTGTGGTACGCAACGAACGGTTGAAAANTTTGTAAGTTAAAAGGGGGTATTAAAGCTATACGAAATTTAGAAAAGAAAACCAACTTTCGGGAACTTTTGGCCAATCGAGAGTTTTCCCCTAGATGTTGTAAAATTTGAAGTAATTGCTCGTAAAATGTTTTGGAACTTAGAACCGAGTATTTTTATTAAAATTCCACGATTTCAGGAACCTAAGGAATTTNTCCTAGATTTTAGAAATTGTTTAAAAGTAACCGCAATGGCGNGTACAACACCCACAATAATCAGAAAACACAGAACGACAACTAGGAAGGACAATAACCGCATTCTCTTTTCTGGTTAAACGGCAAAACCCTCAACATATCTATCTAGGGGAGTCTTGCTCGCGCAAGCTGCAAACGCGGCATAAAGAACTCGCGCGGACAAAAATGGCAAGGCAGAGGAGTAGTTGTAATCGAGCCTCCGCGAGTATAACATGTTTAACATAAAAGTCGCGTAACAAAAAAGATTTTGGCAACTCGCTCGGAAAAGAATACGATGAGTTCGCGTATTAATGATATAGTGTTAAGTAAAAATGTATGAGACTGTGAATAAATATACATACATATATATATATATATATATATATATTTGTAAATGAACAATAAAACAAAGTGTTTTACCTATCCTGGATCCCATCCTGAAAGGAAAAGGAGATAGAAAGGACATCAGGGAGGAATAGATAGACGAGTGGTACTCTGCTGTCCTTAAACGAGTACCTGGCGACCGCGAAACCTGTAAAAGTGAGTAGTATTAATAAATAAGTTTAGAATTCCGGTCACAACCTCATCACTTTTATATAAAAAATTGATAATGGCATCACAAGTGTAACTTATACACGAGTTCTTTTTTATATTTGGTAAAACATGCTGATGACATCAAAACGTATGTATTAGAAACAACTGATAACTTTGCGGCATAATAAACTCCGCATACATGGATTTTTTTATTCGGTATCAGATTTTAGGTATCAATTACATATCAAAGTAACATAATCCTAAACTACAAAACTGCTAAAGGCATCAAATATAGCTAACTGCGTATTAGAAAAGAACTAATGACTCTTCCACAAGAATGCATACTTGATTACATATTCAAATTTATGATTTTTTTGGAAATTTCTTTTGATATCAAATGTCATTTCTATTAAACATAATTCTCAAACGTAATGCGCATTAGTTTTATATGCAGCATCAGCAAAAATACACTATAAAAAGCGAAAGCGTCGCAAACGCTGAGTATTTTGACAGAAAACAGATCGAGCAATTAATCGGTGTGTTATAAACGTGAGAAAACATGGAAAATATACTTGTGCAGTTAGAACGTGATGTATTGGAGCAATCAACTCGTTTGAACTCGCGAGAAGAGTTTATCACGTGGGAGCAGCAATGTGAAGAATGTCTCGAACTGTTGGAAGAACACAGTCGGAACAAACGTCCACAACTGTTTGTAGGAGTGATACAATCGCTTGTTGCTAAAATTGCGCAACTCGAAGAGTTAAAAACCTCACTGCGTCGACAGTTTGTGTACATTGGTGCTGGACATGGACTTACGTGGCGAAAGATAGACACCGGTTTTGAAAGTAGAATAATGACAAATACTATCATCAACGAAAATCATGTTGAACTTCGCCATTTTCTCAAGCACACAAAAAGTACAGTGTTGGAAATTGTACAAAACGCCATTGAGAAACATGGT
>NW_018021679.1:16017-18166 GCF_002006095.1 Pseudomyrmex gracilis
ACTCAATTTAATCGTAAACGTGAACAAGTACAATCCAATGCGCGTGGGATGTCACATAAATTTGCCACTAGAAGTTAAATTTAAGAAAGCAGTGATTAACGTGCTATCCGAGGACAATGCATGTTTTGCATGGTCAGTGACTGTTGCTCTTTACCCGATCGACAGACACGTAGAACGCACATTGTCTTATCCGTACTATACGACAGTGTTGAATCTACAGGAGATTGAATTTCCAATGACTGTAAACCAAATATCAAAATTTGAATGGCTCAACAACATCGCCGTCAACGTGTACAAGTCAATAGAAGAAAATATATTTGTGATAGATATATTTACGTCATATATAAGTATAGGATATAAAAGTATTAAATGTGTGAATATAATAATGTATTAATGTATATTTGCAGATGTTTACATTACTTCCATTCGATAGACAAGTTGAATGCCTACACCGTAGAGTGCGGAAAACTGAACATCTGTGCGATCCGGTTACCGACAGAGGACAACGAGTGGCTTAAATGTAGCAATTACAGCAGGAAAGAGCGACTTCCGTTTGTAATGTATGCCGATGAAAGCATATTGTACAAGACTAACGTAGAGACGCAGCAGCAGCAAATGTCTTATAGGTATCAACATTATAAAGCGTTCAGCATAGGATACGTACGCTTCTCATACAATAACTCCTCTGGTTATTGGTATAATCGCGGTGAAGATTGCATCATGTGGATCGTCGAAATACTCAAGAAATTGGTTCATCGGATAAAAACTATTATATCTACTAATGTGCCCATAGAAGTGTTAATAGACAAACAAAAATCAGCTTATTGTAATGCAAGTCATTGTCACGTGTGCGAAAAACCATTTGCAATGAATGATATACAAGTTCGAGATCATTGTCATCTGACTCGTAGATACAGAGGTCTAGCGCACTCTAACTGCAATTCAAATTATAAAGATTCACATTGTATCCGAGTAATTTTCCATAACTTGTCTGGTTACGACGCACACTTTATCATTAAAGAGGTTGCGACTGCGTTTGAAGGAAAAGTTTCTGTTCTCCCTATTAAGAAGGAACGATACATAGCCTTTTCCAAAAACGTCACACAATCGGAAAAAAGCAATCCAAAGAGTTACAATATAGAGTTGCGATTTATCAATTCATACAAATTTCTCACTGCTAGTCTCGATAAATTAGCATCGTTTTTTAATAAAGACAAATTAAAAATTCTACAAGCAGAATTCAGAAATCTATCCGTCGAAAACTTTGACTTATTAACGCAAAAAGAAGTTTTTCCATACAAATACGTAGACTGTGTCGACAAGTTGCAAGAACAGCGTTTACCACCGCGTGAGTCATTCTACAGTTTCTTGACCGATGAAACGATATCTGTGAGCGAATATGCACATGCGGTAAACATCTGGCAACAATTCTCTATTCATACATTAGGTGAATACAACGATTTATACTTTGTGACGTTTTTCTTAGTTCTTACAAGTTTCTCGCGTCGCCCCGCCCGAAACGGAAGTACGAAATCGGGACACGGACGGAAGTCCGCGAGATCGGGAACGTCTATATAGGCAGAAGAGAAAAGGGTTGTAAAACGAGCACATTGCGCCGAGCCGACGAATACTTGGCAAGAGTTTAGGGCGCCACACGCGTGACCGCGTCAAAAATCTGCGTTGCTTGATACAACGGGCCGACTAGCTCTATTTAAACGGAGAGAGGTTGGGTTTGTTCAATAGATAACCGAGGCTGTCCCGAACAAATCTCGGAGTATACTCGCAATTAACCACACTTCAGATAGGAGTAACAATTAACAATTTATTATAATACCGCGGAGTAAGAGACAATTATGCAAAAAGAAAAAAACTATAAAAATAAAGTTCACAAATATGATAAGGCAAGTTCGCTTTATTGTGACAATAATTAACAACAAAAAAAGGTAAATAAAAGAAAATAACAGAATTACGGTGACAAATAACAATATGCTCTTCACAGAAACACAATCGATCGCAGGACCAATTCTTTACAACGACGCGTGACACCGGAAACGCTACGTCGTCGCACGGGCGTGTTCCGTTTGACCACAGTACGATTCGACACCGATCGATTCGACACCAAATTATTGGACACAAAATTATTGGACAC
>NW_018021679.1:19056-21882 GCF_002006095.1 Pseudomyrmex gracilis
CGAATCGTACGGTGTCGAATAATTTGGTGTCGAATAAATCTGTGTCGAATCGAGCGGTGTCGAATCGTATTGTGGTCAATAGAGTATCACCCCGTCGCACTGCTCTTTACATAATTTTTACATTATCAAGCAGCAGGATAGACAAAGTACCAAGTGTTTTATTCAAAGAATTCGAAAGTATGACATCGGCGGAAGAGATTAATCTAACAAAATTGTGCGCTTACAACTAGGCGTGCAAGGACAGGCCAAGAGGCGTTACGCCTACGCCACTGGACTTACTTGATTCTGCAGGGGCTTGAGCTCACGTTGCTTATATACACGGCGCGAAGCTCCCGCCGAATCCCCGTTGCTCAGAAACCCAGAGATGGTCAATATGTCAATTTATTTCAGCAGCCAGTTAGAATGCAGCAAGCACGAGCCAAGTTGTACACAAGAGCAAAGCGCTCGTGAAATCGGAAGAGTTTGTGTATAAATTATAACAGAAAATGACTGTTAAATTTGCCGTTAACGGAACGGGAGCTACGCACTCTCCGATCCGATATATCCCCCAGTACGGCACGATAGGTTTCTTCGATTTGGTACGATAGCGGTACGATATTTCTCTTTAGTTCGATACGATAGCGGCACTCTTCTAATTGTTGTTACGATAATCTGCTCGCTCTTTAAGGCGGCAGAGATCGAGACTGTACGATAAACCCCAGGCGAATTCCAACGACCGAGCTTACACTAGCTGACGCGACGGCGTATTCAAGGTACGCTCGCAACTAGCTGAGCGATGCCCGTCGCAACAAGTTCGCTGGAAAGTAAACAAACGCGCACCTGGAACGGGTTTGAACGTTCTCTCTTTTGTTGCTCTTCCGAATTGCACACCCTTCACTCTAGGCAGATCACTCGGAAAATCCACACCAAAATGCTTTAGAAAATNTAATAACGGTACGATAGAGTAGCGTGCAATGTCACAATTAGCGACTTGACTATACAAAAGAGAGCGTGATAAATACGTTAGATTGCCAGGTAGCGGCGCNATAGATCGATACGATAGTCAGTACAGTAGCAGGTGACAGGTTAGCTGAAAATATTACGCAGGACGAAAAACGATACGATAGTGTTACTTTGATGATACGATACTCAGTCTGGTATTCGGTACGATAATCGGTACAATACCCGGTACGGAATATGGCGGTCGCGAAAAAATAGACAAACACTTTTACATGCAAAACACAACAAAATAACCAGGATGTTGGCGCGTTACCGGAACTCCAGGGCTTGTAATACTTAATAAAGTAATTACGCGAGACGCACTTAAGCCTACGAATTAATACCACGAAGCCCCGTAAAGTCCGATTCTAGCCGCTGCCGAAAACTCAAAACTATGGCAAAGGTCACGTCCTTGCTGGTATTAACACGCAAAATTCAGCGACTAGCCTCGACGCGAGACTTGAGTAACACGGATTCAAATAGACGAGGGCACCTCACCGTACGTCGTCGTCGCTCTCCATCCCGTAGATGCACTCAAGTCTCGTATAATACGAACGTCGGGAGTTTTCNGAAGTGCGTCCGTCCCGTTCGGTAAATAGCGACCAAGAAGACAAGGATCGCGATTGATTTGGGGTCGATACGCCTGAGCGCGCTAGAGTTGCGTGGGGTAGATCGCTTCGGCCAATCAGGTCGCGAGGGGCGCTACACGCGACGCGATACTCGCGCTTGGNGGCAGGACCCGCGGCCGCGAAATTCGAATAGATTACCGGGCCCTTACTAGCAAAAATGGAAGCAGCAGATACTTCCAAGCGCCGGATTTTGTAGATATAAAAAATGCAGAATGCGATAGCGCAGCAAGATAATGGTTGCAGAGTAGCGGCTGAATTGTGCAGCAGGACTTTCTCGCGACGAAAGGGAGGTCGAAGCTGTCTCGCTCCCTCGTTGTTCTTATTTGCTCCTCGGCTGGATAGCGTCAATGCTCCCTGTATTTGCCGTAGTCATCTCCCGCGCTGCTTGCTCCTTAAGACTCACCCCTCCGGCCGTCGTGCGAGTGCCTAGCTGCGACTCCACGCACGACTCTCTNTCCCGCTTTCTCTCACCTTTATCCAACAATCGACGGCTTCTGATAACTTTTCCAGTAGTGTGTTCTCGGTGTGGTAAGGCGCCAAGAGCATACAAAAAAAAATAACAAAATAAGCGACTAAATCTAGCGCACGCAAGCAAGCCCTGGAGAATCTTGGCGCTTCCCAGACGGCTCGCACTCCCGGATTTCTGCGATTACTCGGGCTTTTGTGGCAAGGAGGAGCGACGCGATTACCACGTCACAACTTAAAGACTGATGTTTTATTATTGGCTGATATATTTGAAAATTTTCGCGAAAGTTGTATTCGAAGTTACGAATTAAATCCCGCGCACTATTATACTTTACCTGGTTATACATGGGACGCTATGCTGAAACAAACGGACATGACGTTCGAGCTGCTCACAGATGTTGATATGGTTATGTTTATTAAACGGTGGTATTAGTCAATGCAGCACAAGATATGCGCACGCTAATAATAAGTACATGCAGACGTATGATTTATCAAAACCAATGTCGTATCTCATGTACTTTGATATAAATAATTTGTACGGCTGGGCAATATGTCAGCCNCTACCGTATGCTGCATTTCAATGGGTAGACAACGTCTGGAGTGTCGACGTGATGTCTGTGTCATCAACCTCAGATATTGGTTACATCCTTGAAGTCAATTTCGAGTATCTTCGCAGACTACACGACGTGCACGCTGAATTACTGTTCTGCCCGACGCGCGATAAGCCGCCTGGCAAGCGACGGGAGAAGTTGCT
>NW_018021679.1:22790-27537 GCF_002006095.1 Pseudomyrmex gracilis
CAAACAAACCCGGATATCTCCGGGTCATGAAAATGCCGGTCATAAAAATTAGAGCGACCGGCGCAAATAGAAACTCCGACATTTTTATTACAAACAAACAACAAGGGGTCTATGCGGCGTGATCGCAAAAGACAACACTCTACCTTTTTCCTTCCCCGGAAAGTCGGACGAGGCGACCGAAGCGAGAGATCGTCGCCGATTGGCGATCTCGGAAGTCGCCCGATCGACTAATTAACAAATAGGAACCAGCAAAGCTCAACTAAGTTCCCGATTGGAAGAGTCCTCGCTTACTCTAAAACAGTATATAAACCAGGGCTCTCGGAATCGAAAACTCAGAAAGAATCGCGCCGCGTATCCAGAAAAACTTACTGATTCTGCCGGGAATGCCGCAGCAAAGTCGCGACGCATACAAGTTATAAGTGCAAGTGCAACCAGTGTGCCGAGAATCCACCAAACTACCTAGCCAGCCGTACGGGCTGAAGGGGGTAAAGGAAATCGCACCACCAGTAGNAGCAAGTATTAAGTCCACACTATTATATATACAGAGGTTCCACTTCTCGCGAAACCAAAAAAAACTGACATCGCGATTGATTTTTTGAGATATCGAGAACGAACAAATTAAACAAATAATCTATAAAAATTCGGAAGGGCTACTCGCGGTGTGTAACCGTCTTGGGTGGCAGCCAAAATTTTCGGAAGGGCTACTCGCGGTGTTAAGCCGTCTCGGGTAGCAGCCGAAATTTTGGAAGGGCTACTCGCGGTATATAGCCGTCTCGGGTGGCGTCCGAATTATTTCTTTTTCCTTTCTACATCACGGAAACAAACAAAACTCGCTTATCTCCGAATATCAATCTTAGAATCATGACACATCCAAATTTTTTCCTATCGTTATTTCCATTGAAACCTAAGAAATGAAACAAAACCGAATGTATCCAGATACAAATCTCTAAGATGATTTAAGTTGTATAAACATGGGTTAAGAGGCTGGCTACACTAAAGAACTTGCATTCTCTTTCTCTTTCACACTCGCGTTTTAGCGTATAGATTACATTGTACGAAACGATTATACGCTCCTTTATTGTAGTAATTTCTGCATGTCTGTTATTAATTCATTGATTTTGATTTTTTAATAAATATAATTCTTTTATAATGTGTGGAATCAATCTAAAGAATTATTTTCTGTTATCCTTCTTTCCGTATAACCCACTCTCACTTCCTCGTTAAAATCGCCAGGTCCCGTCCTTGATAAATGAGATTTGCGTCTCAGACCTAAAAAGAGACCAACGAGCGAGTGTTCGTTAAACAGAGTAAGATCGGCGTACGCCGTTGACCTGTCGACGAACATAAGCAAACCCGCTCGACACTCTCACAGCAGGACTTCCGTGTCCACTGTAAAGAGAGATATGGAAACCGACGCGTTTATTGTTGCGTCACACCACAGCCCGATCGTATCCATGGGTCAGGACGTAACAAAACATTTTTTGATGTCTTTAACAAAATGTCTTACAACAAAATGCCCCAGCTGCACCACCTTTAAAGCTGAGGCATATAGAGCATGCTCCTAATTGCCCTTTAGAGTATGCTCTATCACGACGCGAACATCTAGTCGCCATATTGTTTCCGGCGAGGCGTACGTATTAGAGCACATTGGAGCAAGTAGGAGAATTTTGGGGCACGCGACGCGAACAAATCTATAGACAAAAGTAAGTTTGAACCATGTTGACATATTCACTTTATTATTTCTTTACAGATGATGAATCTATATATAAAATGCCAGATGATAAATATTTGTCTTTAATTGATAATAGTGCATGTATAGAAGACTTTCCATTTCACACCGTAAACTGGAACTCGGAGGATAATCAAAGTATTTAAAAAAAAACCTCTTTCATAAACATTTATGCAGTGTGTCTTGTTAACNAGCGCACACACGCTTTTATACCCTGCGGTCATTTCCCTTGTTACTTTCAATGTATCGAACGTTTTGACGCTACTCGATGTCTGATTTGTAACGTATTATATGAAACTTACATAAGAATTAGAAAACCATAAAACATTACTCAACATCTTTACATAAAAACAAACTACTAAGAGGTAAAAAGCTGCCTTGTAGTACTTAAAAAAAGTTTATGTTGTGATAAAGAGTAAATTNGTGCGATGTTATTTACTTTTGAAAGATAATTTTATTTGTGCAATATATGAGTCTAAAGATTTGAGTTTTTATAGTATTGTTATAATTATTGAAAAATATTTATATTAGGAATTGAAATTAATTCGTAGTTTTTTTTAAAAAAGAAAAATTATTTATTTTCAATGAAAATAAAAAAATACATTAATTCAAGTATTGCCCATCGCTTTCTACTACTTTTGACCATTTTTCGGGCAGGGAACAAATACCGTGTTGGAAAAACGCCTTGTCTTTACATGCAATCCACAAATCGACTCATTTTTGACAATCTTCGTAAGAAGTGAACTTCTGCTCAGACAGGCTATGAGCCGTTAAACGAAACAAATGGTACTCAGAAAGAGCAACATTTGGAGAATACGGCAGGTGGGATAGGACTTCCCATTTAAATGTTTCTAGGTATGTTTGTACCGGTTTTNCGACGTGCGGACGAGCATTGTCGTACAGCAAAATGACTTTGTCGTGTCTTTTGGAGTATTTCGGCCGTTTTTCTTTTACTGCACGGCTCAAGCGCATCATTTGTAGTCGGTAGCGATCCCCAGTTATGGTTTCAGTTGGTTTCAGCAGTTCATAATAAATCACACTCCTCTGATCCCACCAAACAGAGCAGGAACTTAGACCCATGGATATTCGGCTTTGCCACTGTTGATGGTTGACCGGGCTTAACCCATGACTTTCTGCGCTTCGGATTGTCGTAATGGATCCATTTTTTATTATCGGTGACAAATCGATGCAAAAAACCTTTTTTTTCTCTGGTTGAAGCAGCAGTTCACACGTCAAAAAACGTCTCCCCGCAAAAGCACTTTATTTGGCACAACTTTTGACAGATTCAATAAATTATAAAGTGTTGTTATTTACGATTCCAAAAAAGGTTATGTAAAGCAAATGACAGCTGTTTTACGATGAATACATTATGTAGGTAACAACGAAATACTGTACTACATTTTTTTTTTACACAGGGAAAATGCGTTTACGCACATCCTGACCCAGACTAGGTGTGAGCCAGGGTAGTGTAGGACTCACCCCGCTAGAGCGCGCCCCGGCGGAGAATACCCACTAAAACCCCTGCGGTGTCCACCTTCCGCCCTTTTAGGGCTGCCCCGGTACCTCTTTTTCTGATCGACCCAGAGGCAGCCCGGTAGGCATGGGCTTGCGCCTCATTACCTAATGGTGGGGGGAAGCTATTAATACTTTCCCCCCCCTGCGACGAAGCGAGGGGACACAGCCCCGCTTCGCCGCCGCTGGACCAAAGTCCCGGGTCAAACATCCCCGAGAGGTGGTCCCGACCCCGTCAATTGGCCATAGCAGAGTGCTATGGCCCTCCCCCCCACACAGGCCCTGGGCTGCCGCCTACCAAGCCCTTACTTGGGCGTGGAGGAACCAGGCCCACTACGAACCTTCTTCTTTGATCCCCCCGATCCGATCAGGGCCGCGAGCGCCCTGCTCGGGTCTATCTTCAGTCCCTTAGAGGGAGCTGAAGAGGACAACAAGACCGGGGAGGTCGCCCTCCTCTCTCTTTTCAGCGAGGGAGATAGGGTGTCCTCCCTGGAACCGGGAGAACAAGTCCCCCCGAAACCAGAAGGAGGAGCACCCTTTTCCGTGCTCCGGGATGACGTTAGAGTCGGGGAGGCGGTAGCCCCGCGAGGGGCATCCACGCCCATCACCGCCGACTCACAGTCCATCGGCTCGGAGACCCCCGGCTGCGGAGAAGAAGACTTCCCCGCAGCAGGTGGGAAATCTCCGCCCGAAGGACTCTCCCTTCTTTTTCTCTTTCCTGCCACCTCCTCCGCCAGCTTGGCTGGAGCCGCAAACGTAGTGGCTAAGCCACCAGCTGCAGCAGGAGGGGGTGGCAGCTGGGGCCTTCCAGCACATGCCGGGAGGGACGCCCCAGATCTCCGCACAGTGGGCACTTTGGCTCCGGAGCCTTACACTGCCGGAGCAGGTGCCCACTAAGGCCGCAGCGGTAACAACGGCCGCTGCGGTCCGGCTCACTTCTGGGGCAGTAATGCTCCGTGTGCCCCGGGCGTAAGCACCGGAAGCACCGCAAGGGGCGGGCCTGGAGCGCTTTGACACAGGCAAGAACCAACCCCACAAATACTGTACTACCTACGCCATGTCTTGTAAAACGCTACGAATTAATTCCAACACCTAATAATACAAACCATTGTGCTTTAATGTTATGTTTTAATAAGAAAATGTTCTGCTACAAACATTGTAAAACATTAATTTTTATTGTACCGTTTATTAGAATCGTTTAATATTGGTGCTTTGTCATTTTTTAAACTCATTTAACACTGTAAACGTACCGTCGTACGTTGAATGTCATTGCTGTCAAAATAATAGGTATTATTTCTTCTGTTTGATCGTTTCTAATATATTAGGCTACACTTAAATTAATAATGATAATTTTTAATTTTGTTTTCTGTTTATGTTCTAAAGTGGTATCTTTTTCAAAAGATGTCTCGGTATAAGAATTGCAGCTAATATAAATATTCTAAGTCAGTATATATATTAAGTTTTAGTTAACATAGATATTTTACTTTATTTAAATATATGTAGTGC
>NW_018021679.1:29322-37435 GCF_002006095.1 Pseudomyrmex gracilis
TTTCGGAATAGGATTGAAGCGGTGATCGAGGCGCAGGGCGGATACATTGAGTAAAATGTCTCAGAAAAGATCCCTTAACCCAGCTATAAAGCAGTCTATTTATGTTTTTTCATATTTTCTGTAATAAACAACTTTTTCGAGAAAAAAATTTTTGTCCGGATTTAAGTTGCAGACCCTGTATATAAAGTGTCTGAACCAGTCTAAACCAGCCGAAGTGTGAAAATAGATTGTGTCAATTACAAAACAGAAAAGTTATCTTACCATTTTGCAAACCTCGTAATAGTTATCGAGCAATTAAATAACAAATGTGGGGCAATGAGCGCGTAAGAAACGATAGTTTGAACTGTTTAGGCGTATGCAATTACTAGTGCGATTATCTTTCTCCGCGTATCGCCGACAACAGAAAAGAGATTTATTAAGTATGATAACTCTTGCATAATAATGTCTGTGGGTGATAGGTACTCGCTAATCATTTCATTGATTTTACTACTTAATAGTTGGTGTTTTTTTCAATAATACTAGTTAAATATTTTTTTAAATATTTCTTATTGATATAATAAGTTTTCAATTTTATCAGTTTTTAAAGTTACAGTGACAATCACTTTGTCTTTTATTCTAGTAGCTAGCTTCAAACTGCTCTGTCTTTCTCTTACCAGTGACAAATTTTAATACTTCTAATAACTGGTGACTATTTATATCCAAAATGATGAGTTTTAAAGTATTAAAAGAGACAGTCTTCAATACTTACATAAATAATGCAGTTCAGTGTTTCTNCTGGTAGATGAAACACGTCTCTATACTCTTTGCGTATTTCTTTTACTTTCTCTTCTTCCTTTTTACTTAAATGTTGCGTACGTAGTGAGGTTTTTACTATTTCTTGTCGCTCTATTTTGGGGTTTTCTATCTTTACCGTTGCTACTTGTGCTTCTGTCTCGGGCGCGTCCAACTGCCACTCTTCTAATAGTACATGCGGCATACGCATCTTTACTTTTTTTCAGTGGTGTTTACGACACTCACGAGGCACACGTTGTACTCGAGTTGCACTAAGCAACTTCCGATAAAGATTCCTGTTTGTGCTTCTTTCGCTTGGACGACACCCACATGGTTCACGTTTGTAAACGCCCGTATTATTGTTTTACACCGCGGCGGTAACGTTATCGCGTGATATGGATTGTGAAGTGGTGTTTGCGCCGCTCCCCCCCTTGCCACAAAAATTATTTTTTGAGGGACTCCCGAAATGTGTGCCGGTCTTAAGCGCCTGGATCCTCCAGGGCTTACACACCGTATTTCGTTTTAGTTGCGTATTTCTTTTGTTTGTATTTGTTTTTTCTTAATATGTAAAACAATGGCGCTTCACCACCCGAGAGCTNACCCTGCCGAGGGACATTGAGGGAGACGAGCAGACGGGAAATCTAGAGAGAGACAAGGCGCGAGCCAGAACCCAGGGGATCGAGGAAGCGCCAGTGGCAGCGCGCAGAGGCTACGGCCCTGACTCAGCAGGCAGGCTCAACCCCTTACGCCAAGGAGCGCCAGCGGCACGCGAACGACAACGTCGCCAAGCGGCAGTAATCACCTGTAACTATCAGCGGGCAAATCTGGCTTTTGACCGTGACCAGGTCGGAGGAACTTCAGAACCGATCGGAGATCTTTTAGAGATGCGCCTCAGCCAGCCGGACAAGATACGATCGGACAGGCAAAAAAGGAACCCTGCACAGGGGAAGCACGTTCATAATTCGCGGGTCGAGCCCTTGTAGCTCGCGCGACCNCAAGCGCCGTGCTTGATACCACACCGCGCTCTGATTGGCTGACGAGGCCGACCCCGCGCGATCCTAGCGNGCCCCGGCGCATCGACCCCGAATCGATCGCGATCCTCGCTCTCTTGGTCGCTAACCTTTGTGAGAGTCAAACGCACGGAAGGACTCACTGAAAGTACCGTCTCGAGGATAATCGAAAGGAAAGACGTTATATCTCAGGACGACGATATCCGGTGAGGTGCCTCGTTTTTTTCAGCCACGAATCTGCGTGCCGAGTTCCGTGTCGAGGCTAGTCGCCAAATTTTCGCGTTGTGTGTCAGNCAAGGACGAAACCTTCGCCATATCGGTTCTTTGGAGGGCGGCTAGAATCGGAGTCACGGGGCTTCGTGGTATTTTTTCGTAGGCTTAAGTGCGTTCAGATTTTGCGAGTATTCTGTTAAATACTGTGACAAACCCTAGGAGTAGCAACTCCTATTTTGTAAGACTTTTTGTAGTAGCTTCTGTAAATTTATTTTTTTTTGCTCCTGTTATTGCCGCCTTGCATGTATCGTTTTCGCGCTGCTACCTTGCGTGCTGTCGTATCGATTTTGCGGTACCGAGATCCGCACAGCTGTCGTATCGATTTTTNGGCGCGAGATCCGCGGTGCTGTCGTATCGACCTTGTCTTTGCGAGACTCTTAGCGCGGTCGTAATAATCGCCAATTTTGCATGGAATCGCGTTGCCCGGCGGAACGTTAACGGAGAGCGCCTTGCGTCTCATCGACATCGCTTGCTCCCTGCTTAAGTTGCTTCTTATGAAAATAAACCNGCAAAAGCTTTGTCGCCGTGGGTGGGCAGTACGTTTGCGCTATTTCACCGCCAGCATTGAGAAGAGCAACCCCTAGCTATCCGAGCGAGGGAACGCGGTTCTGCACGTCAGGCTACCGCTGTCGACTTATTAACCGTTCGACCTTGCTTGATATTTTGTCTCGGCCGCGCGACGTGGCGGCGTGTTCTGTTATCTCTGCGTGTTTGCATCCTTTCTCTATTACTTGTTGTGTAAATTTGTTTGCGATCGCTTTTCCGTACTTTTGTTAAACTCACATTTAGTTTTACTTACTTTTTTTTTATTTACAATTTTTTTATTTCATATTAATAGCTTTGTTAACTGAGATACACTAGCGCCTGTTTACGCCTCTCTACCTCGTCCGCGCAATTTCTTTCCATCCTTGGAGAAACAGCCTGTGAGCTAAAGACAATAGACCCAACCCCTCTCCGTTCCAATAGAGCTAGACGGCCCGTTGGGTTGAGCGGATTTTGACGCGGTCACGTGTCTGGCGCCCTAAATTACAACAAAGGATCCGTCGGCTCGGCTCAGTGGTGTGCTCGTGTGACCACCCTTTTCTTTCCTGCCGATACAGACGTTCCCGATCTCGCGGACTTCCGTCCGTGTCCCNATTTCGCACTTCCGTTTCGGGCGGGACGACGCGAGAAATTCGTAAAAACTCCGAAAAACGTCATAGGATATAAGACGATTGAGTCTTTTTTAACCATTATCTTTCCTTCTTTATGACACAGTATTGCGTGATATTTTTTAAGAAAATCGTTTCCTAGGATTCCCTGGTAATTGATCGGGAGATCGTTTTGCACTACGTAAATCGGATGTGTTGATTTTTTAGTTTTTAACTAAATTGTTGCGGTAAATTTTCCTATTACGCGCGTGGTATGCTCTGTTACTCCGGAGTTAGTTTCATTTTTAATTTTTCAACTAAAGTTTTTCCTTTTAAATATTTTAGTTTTATTAGTGATATAGTCACACCTGTATCATATAACAATTCGGTTGTGCCCTTTTGTGTTTCGACAATCGGTACGCTCACTAGGTCTAAACTTGCATANTTCGTGTCTACCGCCGTCACATGAAGCTCTGCTGCTTTTATAGCTTTATTTTTTTTCTGTGGTCGCACTTTTNATCACTACTTGATGAGTCACAATCTTCGCACGTGTTTACTTTCTTTTTGTCATATTTAACAATTTCTTTTTCCTTTTTCCTCTTTGTTGGGTCATTTTTACTTTTTCCGTTTAGCAACCAGCACTCTTCTCTTTTATGTCCCGTTTTTTTGCAATAATTGCAATGCTTTTAAGTTGTATTTATCCGTTGCCCTTCTGGTTTAGGTAAAACGCTTTTGCTTGAGCGACAGACTCGCCCATAAAGCCCTGCCTTTCCGCACTTGTAACAATTGCTATTTCTATTACCACTACTGCGTGCTTGTGGCTGTACTCTGTTTGTATTTGTCCCGGCGGCTTTTTCCTCCGCACTTGCCCCTGCTATTGCTTCTTGAAGCGTGATATAGCTGCGCGACCACACTATTAGTTTAAAGTCATCCCTTAACCCAATCTAGAAATGATGCAAGGCTTGCTCCTTGATTGTTTCCAATATTGTTCGCTTTTGTTCGTTAGTTCTCGCTTTTCCCTCGATCATGGATTCGTTCCATGGCGAGCTGATTTAGTTTTACTAAATTGTCCAAACGTTAGTGCGTTTTCCCTTGTTTTCTGGTTTAAAGAGCTGAACTCTATCTGTAGTTCTGTCGTGCCCTTTTTGGCGGAATAAGTAGCTTTTATTTCACGCTTTAGCTGACCAAAATCGCGGATGTCTTGCGTTTCGAAGTCGAGCAAAGGCTGTCCGCGCAACTTAGTGCAAAGAATCGCCTCTAACAACGTTCTTTCGTTCACCGGGTAATATTTTTAATAGCGTAGGTGCACGCGCTCAAAAACTCGCGTAACTGCGCTTGCGACTTCCCGTCGAATACTGGTATCATTGCTCGTGCATTTTTTAATGACATGTAGTCACACAAGTGCGCCGTTTGATTTTGCACGTCCGCGGCCGTTTGTCCGTACGTCACGTCTAGTACGTTATTGCGTTCTTGTGTTACTGTGACGTCGTCGACCCTCGTGCGTTGTCTAGTCGGGTCGTCGTCCTCGTACACCTGCGAGGTACAACGCCGTACTACCTGTCGTCTTAGACCTTGCACTTCCGTTTGCAACTCTNGGAAGGCCTGCATTAATTCGCGCACCAACAAAGTATTTAAGGAGTCATCGGATTTTCTACTTGCTCCCGTGATCTTGACTGCGGGTCTGTTTGGGTCCGCTGCACCCTGAAGGGTGTCTACTCCCCAATTCACTGCGCATTCGGTCTATTTCTTTGTCCACATCAGCTTGTGTTTGATGTACTCTGTCGAGTCGTTCGTCCAATGAGTCGGTGCGTGAGCCATTTCCGTATATATCTTCTTCGGATCAAATATACTACTATCATACGAAGTTAACGAGAATTCTCAGCGCTCGGATACGCGTCACTCGGAGTCCGGCGAACGTAAAGTTTTTGCTTTCTCAATTCGGGATTTACTTGGGGAAATAAACTCTCGTCTATATATATACGTTAAACGAGAACTTGCGGTCTACAGTGACATTTTCCTGGGCTTTACTACCGATCGTGTTACCATCTTTGCTTTTGAACTCTACCAGATCTTTGAACTCCGCGCGAATCCCTACCGTGACACTTATTGCTTTGTGTTCCTCTTGCTTCTACTTGCTATAGAGTTTGCTTTGCCAGTTCCGAATGTAGCCACAAATTGTTTCGAGTCGCACCCGGTACGGTAAAACTAGGTAATTCGAACCTAAATTCGCTTACGCTCAACGGTGTCAACACGTCCGGTATTTCTGTCGCTAGTTCTCTACACTCGCTCATAAAACAAAAATTTTTGACTTACAATAGCAGCCGCATTTCGCCTTACGTCTATGTACGCTGCCGGTGTCGTCGGTCGCTCTCGCCGCCGTTGACGCGCTGTCCCCTTGCCGCGCCGTCCGCTCTCCGTCGGTCGCTCGGTCTCTGTTGCTCGCACGTTCTCCTTCGGACGCTTGGTTTGTTTACTGCTGGCTACGTCCAGCTAACCTCAGTGTTGCGTGCTGTGGTCCTAGTAAGATCCTGATTCTTGAGACCAAATCCTTCTTCTTCTCCGCGACTCCTGTCGCTTTTTAATTATTCCTTATAGGCACTTGGCTTGAGCGCTGTCGTTTTCTTCAGCCGCTCGGGCTTACCGCTGAGTCGGATTATCTCGCTCTTGCTTAGTTACTCGAGAGTGCCTCTTTTGTGTGCTCCTCTCTTTTCATGTATCGTCTTACGCCTTCCTTTGCTGATCGTAGTTAGCATAGATCAGTTACTTACTGCCTATTTTTCTGTGAGAATCGTCCGTCGCTTACTAAATCGGTTGTTGCTGTTTCTTCAGATAACAGAGATTTTATTTTTTTTTGTTGCAGGTACCAGAAGTTTCTTCTCGGCGCTTCTATGCAGTATCCCACCGCTGCTACCAATTTTGTTACCCCGCGTGAGGTCAAGGATGCTGCAATGGAGNGACGCCGAGGAAGAATATTATTATCTTATAATCTTTATGAAGTGCACCAATATATCCATTTATTTCTTCTTCTGCTTTTGTTACATTTTCACTCACTCGTGATATTCTAAGTCCTTGCGAGTGATGCTCTGGTGGGCAGAGCCTCCGGCCGCGACACGACTCTAGACGATTTTGCCCACGCACGGTCTAGTACCGGCTTTTATGCCTCAGCTAATCAATCGTGATTGGCTGAGGAAAAGTCGGACGATATCAGGTTCCCAGAAATGCGGACCATTGCATCTTTTCGGGCGCGTGCGACCTTTGGTCAACGCGTCCTCGGACGCGCTATCACATTTCGCGCAACAAACGCTGACTGGAACCTTGCGTTGGATTCCAGTAGNTTTGATGACCTTAAAACAAGCATTTTATACTAACTGATAATACGTACTGAAATTACAGCTAAAACATTACTAAAACACATAACTATACACATTGTTTAATTCGACATAAACATCTTATAACAATAGAAAGGCCGAGATGGTAATAGATAAGCATGAGAAGGAAGAGAGAGCGCAAACGCAAATTCAACTGCTCAATTTCGAAATTAAAGGAGAGTAAATCGGATCGAGCAATTCCGTATACTTCATTAAATTTATGCCATGTTTTTGCATCTTTATGTGTAGAATCTCAGATATAAGCCTTGTGGTAATACTGTTCTCTGTCTAGTATGTGAGCTTCACCCTAATCGAAATCGTGTCCCAGGTCAGTACGATGCCTTCTGACCACCGATTGACGCTTATAGTTCTGGCGGAAATTGCGTTGATGAACGGTAAGTCTTGTACGTAGCTGTCTACTCGTTTGGCCAACATAAGAGGCATGGCAGGATAAGCAGTTGATTCTGTAGATGATGTTACTATTCGAGTTACGGTCAAGTACGTCTTTATGAACGTAATTTTGATTTCTTAAATTATCTTTTTGTCCTCTACTTGTTTATTTTATTAAAGATTCGATGCAAGGACAAACTGACTATCAACAATCTGTTTTGATGTCTTAATGTCTCTCTTGTTTTTGACATTCAGTAACGTATATTAATCTATCTGTAAGGTAATTTATTATTGTTACTCGTCGAAAATTAATATTGAGTAAGAAGCCGGTNCAAGTATTATACAGGATGAACGTGTATGATTTTATTATTAAGATTTTTATTCAGACGTTTCGATCTAATTCAGATCTTCTTCAGTGAATACCTGTTAGAACAATATTGTATGTGTATAAANATAAAATTAATTATAACGTAAGAAGTAATAAGTAACAATTTTCTCACCAATCGGGTAGCCGTAACAGAAGTCATATCAACAGCCTCAGAACAAATTTAGCTGTACACATGTTTGTAAATTTACAGTGATATGACAACTTCACATAAACTGACTGTTTATATACGTTTACACCCCACTNATGTGTCAATAACCTTTACTTGATATTTTACAACAATACATGAGACAAACCAACAATCTTGAATTTATTTTCTATTAATATCTTTGTATATTTCTAATAAGAAGAAATAAGGTTTCAATTTTTCTGTGTCAGACATTATATTAATAGGATTGTCTTGCAATTAATAACAGAACCACACAAAAAAAAAAATTTCTTTGGCCTGGGGATCAGACCATGTTTATTATATGTTTTTGGGGTCGCTGAATCCGAATCNGAGGTCCATTAAACCCCATCGGGTCGGAGTTCCGCCATAACCTCAAAAAACACCATAATCTGAGCTNGAAACCCATATATAATCTTTTGATTCAAGCCACAAAAACCAATGCTATTGAAAACCCATGCTATTGAACCCCATGACCCATTAACACCATAATCCCATAACCCTATATCCCCGCGTGGAGGTGCCCTGGACGCAGGTACAGGAAGAACAACAGAGTGAGAAATTGACCCGCAATCGTCATCGTCATAAACCATAGCTTCAATCATTGACGATGATATATG
>NW_018021680.1:0-22031 GCF_002006095.1 Pseudomyrmex gracilis
CTACTGCTGCATTCTAATATGATGGGAATGTCAAATTCAAATTTGTCCGGATTTAAGTGGCGGACCCTGTATATATAAAATTTATATACACGTACACATCAAACACACTTATATATAAGATTACTATATATAATATTTACTTTTGTATATTACATTTTGTGATAAATAAAATAAATTATATGTATGTCATTTAAAAACCTTAAATTTTTATTATTGAATCTCTATAAAATGTCTACTGCATATCCATGGATTATTTCTGAGTCATTTAAAAAACCTCCATACTATATCTACTGCATCTCTATGGATTATCATAAAACATCTATGGAATACATTCATTAGACTTCCTATGAATATTTAAAAAGTAAACTCTAGATATCTCATGGATATCCATGAGAGGTAACATGGACGTCCATTAGATGTTTCCAATTTCCATCATGGATGTCTAATGGATGTCTATTGGAGTGTTTTGTTCTGTATGGGAATGATACAGTCTGTGTCAGCAATGATTATAGACTGTTTTGACGTCGATTACACCATGTCGTGCACACAAATGTGATGGATACTTGTAATCTTTAAAACAATACTAAACAGACAAATTATTGAACGTTATTATGTGCTAAAGCCAGACAGAAAACCACTTTTCATATTGCTACTTTATGAAAATCAGATTACACAGTCCCACAAAAAAGGTGGAAGGTCCGAAAGACAAGACCATGCCCAGCAAACACAAAATATAACTACATAACATGGGAGTAACATATAATGTAACAGTTGTTATACTTGATTTATATTGGGATTATATAATTTTCTCTTATTTATGCAATATAACTCTGTAATGAAATAATTATATAGTTTGTTACTTATTGGCAACAACAAGATACTAATAATGTATATGTAATGTAACATGTTATATGACAAATTTTATGTCTGCGTTACTGTAATGTGACAATTTATATAGATATGATCGAGTGATTTATTGGTGAATAGAATTTAAGTGTGTTATCATTGTTGTGGACTATTTAAGTAATGTAATAACACACATGGATTATGAGTTTTCTATTTACTATACATATATGTGTACTATATTAAAACTTTTCACTATCTTATTACAGTAAGTAGTACATTAATGCTACTATTATAGCAGAGAGAAACCTGAGAGCGGCCATGCCATTGTAGTTTCTTACGACGGTTTCAACCGCTGGTTTTAGCCGTATTTCCACAAAAGTGGAACTCAAAGGCCGTTCTCCATAAAACTAAAGTAGCAGGTCTCGTGGAACTGATCAATCACGTTGGTCGATTTGCTGATTTGACTCTGCAATTGGTCAATTCCACGAGATCTGATACTTGCGTTTAATGTAAACGGCCTTTGAGTTCGACTTTTGTGGAAATACGGCTAAAACTAGCGGCTGAAACCGTCATAAAAAATTACAATAGGATGGCCGCTCTCAGATTTCTCTCTGATTATAGTACATGTTTCTCACTCTCTCTTACTTTGACTCTTTACACAATTTTTTTGTCGTAGGATATCGCGTAAACTATGACCGTCACTCTTGGAAAGACATTGCTCTTTTTCTTAAACCCGGAGGACATACGATCGCTGAATTGTCTGACGTCTCACTTTAGCACAACTTCTCGACAATGCTTTTTATTTTTTGATGTAAAATACAGAATATAACGAAAATTTTGTTCCAGATAATATTAATCTAGATATATTGTAAGAATAATTTCTCTCTTCCAAGTTGAAATATATTATTTCAACTATATATATGATACCGACACGACTATCTGACGAATTTCTAAATGTTTATTGTGAAAGTTCGCTCACGACCGACAAACACTTGACTGAAAAGCCAAGGACGACTTCGACAACGACCAGCGACTAACGACTTTTCGGCACAACAGACAACACAAGCTAGGTTTTGAATAATTGTTACGACTCGGTTGTGTGCGATAATTTAATCACCTTTCTTTATTCGTACTTAATCAACGACAATACAAAACCGTTTGATGTCTATCGTTTCCCGACTTTGCGACTCCGACTTAATTCCCGATCTAGTATCAGTGCTATTGTTCTCGACGTGTTGCTAGCTCGCGATTTCGACTAAGAGTGCCAGGATCGTTTCGTCCCCTTTCGGAGCAGGCTCCGTTTTCCCGGTNTTTTCTCGTGACTACTGCGTGATCGAACACGTGTGATATTTGNGACGCACCGCGTGATATTCGCCGGCACACGTAACGTGGTGCCGCAAGCGGATGTCTTACAATATATTGTAAGCAATCCGCCGTGCGGCGCCACATTACGGATCACAGCGTCTATCACGCGGTGCGTCGTAGAAACACACATGTTCGAACACGCTTTGGACACGGGGAAATTCCGGCGAAACCGATCCTGCCCCGAAAGGCACAAAACGAAGGATCATTCTCGAGAGGAATTGCGTGGAGATTAGTCGCGAGCAGGAAAAGATCGATACACTCTGAGACGAAACCGCGTGCGAGTAACACGTAGAGTGCCGTAGATCAGATCTTTGATCGAGATTAAGTCGGGCTCGTGGAGTCGTCGAAACAATAGTCAGGCCGGTATTTATAATGTTATTAATTAAGTGAAAATAAAGAAATGTGATTGATTTATTGAACACAAACAGTGTCGTAATAATTATTGAAAGCCTTGCTTGTGTCGTTTGTCGAGTCGAAAGGTCGATGGTTGTTGTCGAAGTCAACCTTGGCTTTTTCTGTCGAGTGTTTGTCGGTTTGGATCCGTGTTTGCCGGTCGTGTTCGAATATTCACAACGGACGATTTCGAAATTTGTCGATGGTCGTGTTGGTATAATATATATATCAATTTATTGTTTAAAAACGGAACGATCTTACAATATCTTGAGTTTGCAAGCAGTATATTTCATGTAAACAATTCTTACACAGCGTGGTATCTTGTACTTATTGCTCTTGAAAACATGTCAAAGATTTTTCCGTTCCCAAAAAGTGTTCTTTCAAGAAATATCAAGAAATATAAATAATAATACACTTAGTACATTACGAAAGTAGATACTTGCAAGGTCATCGTCAACTAATAGTAAAAAAGTTTAGTAAAATAATCTTACGATATATACAGGGTGTCCGACTTTAAAATCTCTCATAGGCAGATAGAAAGAGTACAACTGAGTTGAAAAGTCCTGAAGCATTTTTTTCTATTACATACAGCGTTGCCGTGGAACTTGCCACACGTGACGTCACGCAGTAGAGAGATAGAGAGGTACGAGTCGTACCTCTCTATCTCTCTACTGCGTGACGTCACGTGTGGCAAGTTCCACGGCAACGCTGATTACATATAATAAAGAAGTAATTATTGAATAAATCAAGCCAATCAGCGCCGACCTTTAGCCGAACGCACGTCAGTAAACCACGTGCCTGATGTGCGTGAGCGCTCCGCGCGGCTTCAATAATTACTTCTTTATTATATGTAATAGAAACAAAATGGTTCAGGACTTTTTGACTGAGTTGTACTCTTTCTACCTGCCTACGAGAGATTTTAAATTAATTGTCAGACACTCTGTATATACATATATATGAGTTGCGTCACTTTCGCCTACTTCTTATATTCAACTCGTGGTAAGTTACCTATTTTTATTAATAACTCAAAAAGTAAGTTGCAGACAGAATTTTGTCAAATAAAAAGTTGTCTTAGAATTTAGTCAAGTATATGTTTTTTCAAAGATAACGGGTTATTCTGAATCACCCTGTATATACCCCGGAAACAATTTCTGATTGCGCAGACTTGACAAACAGAAATTGTTTCCTGAAACAAAAAAGAAACATGTTTTGGTGGTGCCAAAACTGTTAGCGCACGAAGACCAGAGACTATAAACTCTGTCAGCAATATAATGCAAAGAGAAGAATGAGAGCGATCACGGCCATAAGAAAATGTGTAATCGCTTTTCGTGGACATGGTTCTATTCCGTGCTATATTTGTGAACATGATTCTATTCCGTGCTATGAAAACACTGACGGCAGTGTAACCAGATCTGGCCCGCTTTTTCGNGCATGCGCGATGCGGCGACGGTGGGAACAGGCGATACAGTGACGTATCATAACAACAACATGCGACATGTTATGGGCGCCAAAGTTTTAGCGGGCAGCATTAATGCTGTGATGTAGTGTGGTGAAAGCTGTGTTTGGATTGCAGTAAACAGGTAAGTTAATATTATTCGTGCAATAAAAGTGCAATATGAACATAAATAATGAAAAAGGAGCTATTAAAAAACGGGAAAGATTTTTTTGTTCTGCATGGTTAAAGGAGGATATTTTTAAAGGATGGTTGGCTCCCCATCCAGAAAAAAACAAAGCTTTTTGTATAATATGTAACAAGACCATCAGATGCTGCAAAACAAACTTAGTGCAACATTCACAGACGGTTTCACACATCGAAAAAGTCCATCGTCAAAATCAAAGCCTCGAATCAAGTATATTAACAGAGAGAAGCCTGAGAGCGGCCACGGCCATAAGAGTTTCTGTCATAGCTTTTCGTGGACATGGTTCTATTCCGTGCTAAGTTTGTGGACATGGTTCTATTCCGTGCTATGAAAACACCGACGTGGTGGGGATACGCACATAAGCGAGACCGTTGTCCGTGTGCTCTCGTGGAAGTGTGCAGACCACTGAACTCTATATACACTAGAATGCGCATCAAGAAAAATTCATGGCACAAATTGAATAGCGCCATGTTTGTTTGGCCTGGTATTTTAGCAAATCAGAAGCGTGTTCTGCGTTCCGCTACAATATGAATGACGGAGATGAAAAAGTACCAAAATAGAAAAAGTTTATTCAGGAGTTTGTAGTAATAAAATTACATAAAATTATAAATATTTATTTATAATATTTTAATTATAAATATGTATAAAAAAGCTTCTGTTCGTTAATACAATATAAAAATTAATTTGCGTATTAATGCAATTTAAAAACCTATTTTTTTAATGGTAAAAAAAGCACGAAGTACACGCGCGCTAATTGCAAAATATAATTATATGTTATGTTGCAAAATAACCTAACGATTTTTTTATTCTACATTGTTAACACATGCAGAAACTGATATATTTAACACCAAAATCCTTACCTATAAAATGAAATCCCCTTTTTACTTCTCTGCCCACATCCGGGCACGCAACACCTCATGTCACTAATATTACAGATGTTTTTCACATATACTTATACAACCGTAACACGTTTCTACGCGTGCTAGGAGAATGCTTCTGATTCATTGTAGCGGGACGCGGAACGCACTTTTGATTTGCTAAAATACCAGGCCAAACAAAAATGGCGCTGATCAATTTGTGCCACGTCTCGCATATATATAATACTTCTATATTGCTAGTACGGTGCCGACCTGAAGTCCAAATGTTACGGTGCAGACAATATAGTAGCCTCTCTCTCCAGCTGCTTTGTGCGCATGCGGTGAACATTCAAGCACGTTTGGGCATTTCTCTTTCTCGCGTTCTTTCCAATGCTTTGTCTCGCTCGCACTCGCTTAGTAGACGCGCTTGCGCATAATGACGCTCGACTATCTATGCCCATATTTGGACTTCGTGCGTCTCCCTTTCTCGGGCCTCGTGCCTCTCATTGCAAAGATACGCGACTAGCCACGACTGACGTCTCGCTATGCTTGTTAAGCGAAGATGCGCATTCCAGTGTATATAGAGTTCAGTGGTGCAGACATATTATGTTGATGTATGACGACGGTTCTCGCTTGTGTGCGTATCCCCACCACGTCGGTGTTTTCATAGCACGGAATAGAACCATGTCCACAAACTTAGCACGGAATAGAACCATGTCCACGAAAAGCTTTGACAGAAACTCTTATGGCCGTGGCCGCTCTCAGGCTTCTCTCTGATATTAACATCCGTAGAAACTTGCCATAAAGATAAAGTTAAACGCGCAGAGATAAAATTATCAGCATTTTTTGCTGAGCATAATGTTGCTTTTAGAACAGTAGATCATTTTGATCACAATTGAAGTTGTGCAACATCTCTCACTGGATCGAACTAAGTGTATTGAAATCGTTAAAGAAGTCCTTGCCAAACGCGAAGTCGAAAAAATTGTTCAAATTTTGCAAAGTCGTAAATTTTCTATTTTGATTGACGAGAGTACAGATATTTCTGACACAAAACTTATGTGTCTACTTGTTCAATATTTATCGCCCTTAGATAAAAAAGTAAAAACGCAATTATTAGAATTATTGCCATTAGATGCCACAGATTGTTCCGCGAGTAATATTTTCAAAATTTTTAAAACGTTTTTAGAAAAAAAAGAAATTCCATTGAAAAATATTGTTGGTATGGCAAGCGACAATGCATCAGTAATGATAGGATGCAATAATTCCTTTTTCTCGCGTTTAAAATCAGAAATACCTAACGTAGTTTTATTTAATTGCATATGTCATACATCCGCGATAATTGCTAGTAAAGCCTGTGAAAAATTGCCGCAAAATTGCGAAAATTTATTTAGAGAAGTTGCTACTTATGTTTTGAGCAGTGCTAAGAGATGCCCAATATTAAGCGAATTTCAAGATTTTTTTGATATTGAAAGAAATAAAATACTAAAATTATCTAACACGCGGTGGCTTATATTGCATAAATGTGTAACAAAACTTTTGCATAATTAGGATGTTTTAAGAAATTACTTTATGTTAGCTGTAGTTGAAGATAATTTACAATCGGCATAAATAATTTTAACTCAATTAAATGATGATTCCATTAAAGCCTATTTATTATTTCTAAAATATTCGTTACATTTTTTTAATCATTTCAATGCGTTGTTTCAGTCACGTAAAATATTAATACATAAATTATTTATTAGTAGTCAGCAATTAATTAGTCAAATAGCTGGAAATTTTATAATCCCTTTGAAGGCTTTGAATGACATTACAACTTTTAATGACAATGAACATAACATCCGACAATTGACTGATATGTGTGAGACCGGAATGTGAAAGCTTGTTGGTATCACAATCTTTTGAATTCGCGCAAGAAATTAGATTAAATTGCTTAAATTTTTATAAAGTCGCGCTTAAAGAAATGATAAAACGTTTGCCATATAAAGAAATCTTATTTGAAGAGTTAAGTTTTTTAGAAGCCAAAGGTGCACTTTATAATGAAGGTAGATCAAAGATTAAAGATTTATCAAATATTGCCACGCGTGTAGAAAATATTGATTTAACTAAATTAGCTTTCGAATGGAGAATTTTGCCCAGGTTTTAGTAATTCCAAAAAAATAAATTTAGCTTTGTTAGAAATTGATGAAATGTAGGCAAAAATATTAGAATTTGAAGATTTCGACGGGGAAAAGATGTTTCCAAATTTAGAATTGTTAGTTTAAACCGTTTTATCTTTTCCTCACTCTAATGCTGAAGCTGAACGGATATTTTCCATGGTAACGGATATTAAAAATAAAAAAAGAAATCAATTAGCTAATAGTACTCTTTCCGCGATGTGTATTATAAGATCCAGTTTTCAGAGCGAAAATATTAATTGCACCAATTTTGAAATAGACTCGAGACATTTAGAATTACACACGTCATAAAATTTATATAAAAAAGAAAGCAGTTCTGATGGTACTTGATTACTTGATATGCTTCATTTTTTGTTTTTTATTATTATTAATTTTATTTTATTTTTTGGTTATTTATTATAATTTTTTTGCAATATAATTGACCGTGCAATATAATTAACCATTGTTTTCTTTTCAGTTTATTACACATAAATATTTATATATATTTGTATATGTACATATTTCTATGTTTTGATTTAAATTTTATTATGTAAGATTATTTATAAATTGATTTCTGTGATAAAAGTTACTTTTCTCATTATTTTCTGTGATAATTCTAAGTCACTTGTTTTTTTAAATGATACAAAAATGTTACTTTCATTTTATTCTTAAATATATTAAACAAAGTTATTTTTTTATTTTAAAATATTAGTTATATTTTTAGTTTATAAATGTTTATAGATACATTTATATATTTTATTATATATTTAGATTATTAGAAACTGTTTCTAAATTGTAAAAAATGTTGTGTATTTTGTTTTGAATACTAGTAAGGTTTTGGGCACTTTCTCTTACTCTTGCAACAAATGGTGGTATTTTTTAGAATTTGTGCCAAATAAAATATTTATTTTTATTTAAAAAAAAAGTGTTCAAATTACATCTTTTTATATTTTCAACCCTTTTTCATATATCTTAGCTTATCTTTTATAATATATCGCATAATTCTTTTCTATTTTATAACTGCCATTTTTAATATACACAGATCTGTTAATATACTTTATTTTTTTGAAAAATAATAATTAATTTTTTTAATTCATGGAATGGGTGCCATACGGCATATCTTTTTATTAAACCAGAGAGAAGTCTGAGAGCGGCCATGCCATTGTAGTTTTTTACGACGGTTTCAACCGCTGGTTTTAGCCGTATTTCCACAAAAGTGGAACTCAAAGGCCGTTCTACATTAAACGCAAGTCGCAGATCACCTAACCTAACAATTAACACTAACAATTCGTAGACCTTTTTATAAAATTAATTTACTTCATACTTTTATAGAACTTAATTTATCATATTTTTTAACTTAAATTTTCTCTAAATTAAGCTATCTTTAATTAACAACAGTTGTTTATGCTTTAGTGTAACCAACTGTTGTTGTTTCTCTTTAAAAACATAAATAAAATAATTAAAAAATTATATCCATACAAGACTAGAACCTTTATAATCCTCTCGAGCACACAAGTCAAAAGTAATGGCCTTTTACGTTTAAGCATAGACTTATGTCCTATGCGCTTAAGGTGATTGGTCCCCCACCGCTTTTATTGTAAGAGAGAGAGAGAGAGAGACAACTACTCCGGCACTATCTCTATCCTTTAATGTTGTCTTCAACTTTGTCATATAAATGTTCCGTCTATTATATAAGTCTATGGCCCATATGCATCTTTCTCTTTCTAAGCCTCTATCGCATCCATTTATGCGCTAGCATAGGACTCGCACACTCTAGTCTTATATCTCTATGGATGAAACACGTTGTCTCGAGATACAGAGCTCAAGTCGGATCGGTCGCGCTCGCAAACGTCGCGCGTTTCTTCGGAGCAGTCAATCGATCGGAAGCGAATATGACAGTTGACGATCGTCGTTTGAAGATGAATTTCGACAGCGTGACTACAACACCAAAACGGGAGTCAAACGATTCGACGAGAGCACCGCTTGTTCGAATCTGACGCTTGACCGTATCGCGAGAGAATTGCCGGACCGTATGAATGATACACCGTCGCTGCTGCTCACGTTGAAATACAACATTCGAGATTGTAGCTTTGTACTTTCTCTTGAACAATCTCAGTTTTATCAACATGTAGTCAAATATTCCAAACATTTTTTTGTTCGACAAAGCTTCTCACGCGGATAACAGTTATTTGTTACCGAACGCCTTGATCTCTCGAGCGTTGAAGAAATCGCGATTGATCATCGTGCATCGCAACAACGACGCAACGGGTGTAGCAGCGGCTCAACTGCACGCCGAAGACGTGTCGTTCGTTAACGAGGTTGCTTGTATGCGAGTTGCAAAGGACACACTGTTCGTCGGTGGGTTGAACGACGCGACCTCTGGACATTATCGATACTTCATGGCGGTTAATTTCGCATCTTTCTATCTTCCGTCGATAGATCGCGAATACAAATTGTTTATGGAAACGTTCGCATGTGTGATGACCGTTGCATAATTGAAACGCACGTTTCTAGATCGAAACTATTTCCAAGAGGCTATGAACTTTGGTATTGTAAAAACAAATTTATCTTATATTATCGTAGAAACATTATATATTGCTGTTATCGTATCTTTGAATTTAACGGCGGATCTCTCACAATAAATGTGTATATTTGCGCGGTTGTAGAGGTAACAAATATTTTCTGTTCTCATCTCTACAATATTTGTCGATACTGATGTACGACTCAACCGACAAATTTGAAACAGCAAAACAGAGTCAAAGGCAGAGTAAAAGACATAAAGCCGAGAGACGAGGAGAAGGTCCGAATCCGCCGATAACGTAAGACGCTCGAAAGTTTACGCGCTCCGACTAAGTTTTTGTAATACAAAGTGTACAAGTTTTTTTTATTATTATTATAATTACATTATTGTTATTATAATTAAACATAGGACATTCAGATTATTTATTTATTTATTTACTTATTTGTTTGTTTGTTTGTTTGTTTATTTATTTATTTATTTATTTATTTAAATTAAAATCTAAAAAAATCCTACAGAAATTTCGGATGCTCGTCCGTGATAGACGCAAGTCATGTGTTAAAGAACGTGAGTTATACGAGAGAGAGAGATAGACGCAAGTCATATCGATGCAGTGAGTTGATGCACACGTTGTGAGAGACAGTCGCGAGTTCGTGTGTGAGTGAGAGAGAGAAAAAAGACGAACTGCGATAAACGTGCATTGTGAGTCGCGAATTGTGAGTAATTGTGAAAGAAGTAAAAAAAGAGTGGAAGCGAGAGACAAAAAAATGTCTTGCGAGAGAAGTCTGAGTGACTTCACAGAGTGATCTCAAAAACATTTTACGAGAGTTGAGAGCATCGCTAGTGGGCGTGAAAATTAATAGCAAGGATCTTAGAGGTAGATCCGACGGGCGATCAGACATAAAACATATTGACAAAGAGAAGCAAGCGACAAAATGAGAGCAATGCGAGCGCAAATTTTTGAAATGACGAATCAACCTTCTTCGGCGAGAGAGATGGAGGTGTGCCGACGAAAAAAAGAGTTGTTAGAGTAAGAGTTACAATTAGCTCGCCGAGAGATAGAGCTAATGAGAGTGAAGCAGAATATGAGGGAAAATAGACATGATTTTGGAGCTGTGAGCCCATCAATGTCACATACATCTATTGGACGGCCGAGTTTAAATATCATTGCTGACTCTTTGAGTCATTTCGTTGGCAGCAGCAATTTTTACGAGGTCTGGGAGAGATGAGTTAAATCTCTCAGAATTGTCTGAGAGATGACAATGAGCTGACCGATGATTTAGTCAGACTCATGATAGGCGCACGCCTCAAGGGAAGAGCACAGAAATGGTTCTATTCGAATTCTAATTATTCAGATTTGTCAGATGAACTCCTGAGCGAGATGAAGGCCATGTTCTTTCACGAACCCAGCAGAATTTATGCGAGAAGACAATTTAAGCAACGCATGTAGCGAAGAGATGAAACATTCTATGAATATCTGCATCAGAAGGTGATATTGGGAAACCGGACCAAAATAGAAGAAGCAGAGATGATTGAGTATATCATTGAGGGAATACCGGAACCTACCCTGATAGACCAGGCGCGAATCCAGCGTCTCAGAACTAGATCGTCACTATTGGAGACGTTCGAGAGAGTGACCTTGCGTTCGAGATCTCTGCCCAGCTGTGATCAGGATGCGAGAAAGCAGCGAAACAGCGTAAGCGATAAGCAAGGCGTGATTCAGGCAAAACGGTGTCACAATTGCGGCATGCAAGGGCATTTAGCAGTAGAATGTTCTTCAAAATCAAGAGGTGCGAAATGTTTCAATTGTAGGGAATTCGGTCACATCGCGGCGAATTGTCCGAAAAATGAAAATGCGATAAAAGAAATATCTCGAGGTCACTACAATAAATATTGCAAAAATGTCAAAATTTTAGATAAAAAGTTCATTGCTGTAATTGATACGACTAGCGATCTATCACTGATGCGCGAGGATGAATATCGGAAATTAGGATCTTCCAAAATGACCTGCGTATGACAGACCGCGTAGATTAGCGCCGTGTGACGATTTTGAATTACAAAGACTAATCGAGAAAGACGCTATAGACGACTTACAGGAAAAGCGAGTGCTACTGCGCAAACAAGCAAAAGCGAAATATCGGAAAAATTCAACAAAAAAATAGAAGGATCTACGGTCGTACGAAAAAAAAGGAGGAAAAAGGTCGATATATATCGAGTGGAAGATTGAGTGCATGTTAAGCAAACGAAAGCCGCTCCAAATAAAAACTTTATTTCTAATTTTCTAGAGCCCTACAAAGTGATAAAAGTTTTGCAACCGATTTGTCGTTGCAAAGGTCAGCGAACACGAAGGGCCGCGCATCATGAGCACGTCGGCCGATAATATGAAACAATGCATATCGCCTAATTATATAATTGACGATGATCATAGCGACAATTCAGTCAATTTTGTATATTTGCGCGATTGTAGAGGTGACAGATATCAAAAATAATAAATCTAGTGCATCGGAGGCCGATGATTAATCAGAATGGCCGAGTGTAGAAACAAAATTATCTTATATTATTGTAGAAACATATTATATATTGCTGTTATCGTATCTTTGAATTTAACGGCGGACCTCTCACAATAAATTTGTATATTTGCGCGATTGTAGAGGTGACAAATATTTTCTGTTCTCATCTCTACAATATTTGTCGATTACGACTCAACCGACAAATTTGAAACAGCAAAGCGGAGTCGAAGTAAAAGGTAAGTCGAGACGTAAAGTCGAGAAACGAGGAGAAGGTCCGAATCCGCCGATAACGTAAGACACTCGACAGTTTATGCGCTCCGACTAAGTTTTTATAATACAAAGTGTACAATTTCTTTTAATTATTATAATTAAACATAGGTCATTCAAATTATTTATTTATTTATTTAAACAAATTAAAACCTAAGAATATTTGACGAACCCGTAGATTCGATCTTTCGAGTGATTGACGAAAACGCGGATGCGATTTTGCGAGGTTACGACGATGTGTCTCGACGCGTATTGAGCGACCTCAAATAGCACGAGAGTACCGAATTTTTATTCCTCTTGGAGATCGAGGCGATCAGCGCAAACGAAGACAAGAGACATATCCTCGTTGTGCGTCTGCCCGATCCGTCTTACGTACCGGTTATATGTTCGTTGTGGGCGTATTATTTGGAACAGCTATCGCGTTACAAAGTGATGAAGGCCCGTTGACGCGGTTATAATTCGAGTGTACACGAGGAAAAAATGTACAAGATTGTGGCAAACAGTTTGTACGGATATTTGAAGCGGATTTTACGAGCGCAGCGTTATCTACGTGCCGTCCGTTACAGCGGCGGTTACGCTGCTCGCTCGTAAAACGTTTCACGAAACCACATGGCTTTGCGAAAACTGTTCCGTGTTACCTTGTGTATCCATTTGTCGAGTTATTTATAAAGATACGGACTGCGCAATCTTCGCGTTCGACAAATCCATACCCGCAGACCGAAGTAATGGGTTTTCGGATTTTGTAAACGTGATGTTTAGCGACAGTTGCGTGCGATTGGAAACCGAAAATGCCGAATCGTAATTGTGCATCATTATGGGACGTAAAAAATATTGGAAAATTTTGGAGAGAGGTAACGTTGTCATCAAAGGTTTTGAATGCAATGTTCCGCGATACGTGAAACATTTGGTGTCAACGGTACAACGCAGCGTTCATAAATTCGTACAATACGTTGTCGATTCCTCAATGTGGACGTATCGATTGCACGTAAATGAATTGTGTTTGTTTTTCGGTGCGATATACACAGAGTTACATAGATTTTACAAAATTAACGAAACATCGATGTTCGCGTTCAACGTAGCGTTGAACATTTGAGTCGACGGATCGAGCGTGTGCTCCGATTTCGTGAATCGTTGCGTCACTTTGTACGGATACGAATACGGCGACAAGGTTCGAGCCGTTTATGCGCTCGCAGATCCAACGCGGTGCGACGAAATCGATATGCGAATTGTTAACGAATTCGAATCGTCGTCGATGCGATTGAACTACTAAAAGTTTATTAGACGTTTCGTGATATATTTACAAATGTTGAAAGAAGAAAAACCAACCGACGCACATATCGCACTGGAGTACGCTATGACTCCGAAAAGCTTTGACGAAGAGTTGTTGGAGGCGTACCGTTGCTGGTTGCGTATGGAACAACGAGACGGTACGACTTTTTTTCGTTTCGGAGCGAAGAGTTCCCCGTTTGAGACGTCTATTGTCCAATCGCGCCGTTAATATTACAGTATTCTTTGATATTCACACATACATATGTATCAATGTCAAAATTCGTCTTCGTTGCAAGTTTTATATAAATTGTAAATGCAATGATGTGTGTACAGATAGACGACGTCGTAGCGAGACCAGATGCGTATCTCGCTCTTGCGGGCAAATTGGTCAATCAGACGTTTCTTCATTTCTCGCATGGAACATGAATAAAAAACGATAACGATGACACAGTGTATTTGTTTGAAAGTGATTCAACCACATATTCTTTCCTCTTCCCACCAACAGCAACGATGCAAAATCGCAACTATACAAGAAACGGTTACAAGGACACACATTGGACTCGAACGCTCGATGTCGCGGTTGGTCGATGCAAAATTATCGCAATTTTTTCGACTGGCAAAGATGCGTCATCGCACACTTTTGAAAGTATTCAAACGCGACGGTAATTTTATTTCCAATACAAACCGTTTTCAGTTGCACGAAAGCGATGAGCAAATCTATACCGTCGTTGCAAGCACTGGCTTGCGCTGTTATTGCGGACACGTTGAACGAATGCAAAGATGTGTTGGAACTGCATCTACCTACCTCATGTCATGTAAACGTTGCTTTATCGTGGCTCGACTTGTTATTGTGTAATTTACTGAAAGGTACACCTAACGAGCGCGATTACGATTCGTGCGCTAGTTGGTTACACAAACAATTTTGGAAGCGCGAATCCGAGTTTTTGGTCGAAGAATATTTACTTTTCAAATTGTACGTTCCTGTGTTAACGCAACTCGGATGGAGACCGGAATACTGGACGACAACAGAACAAAAACACATAAAACATACATCGTGCAATGCAATTCCTAATTGCAAATTGTGCCAGGGTTGCGCATTCAAAGTGTGGATTACACGCAGCATCCGATCAAACAACGCAGCTATGCGTACTATGATATGGAATGTCGAAACGAGATACGATAACGTCACATGGTCTGAATTTGTACGCCGTTACGTAATACCCAATGATACTTGGTGCGCTCGTTGCGAACGGTGGCCTTTGTTCGGTCTTACTCGGTCGTAAATGCGATTAGAGTTACATTGCGATACGAACGCTTGCTCGTGTGCATCAAGTTGCGTTATCGTCCACGGATAACCTCGCTTGAGATTGTTGCAACAATTGTGTCATATATTTCAATTTATGTATTTGGCTTTGGCTAAAAAACGAACGATTGACCATTGGCCTTACACGGATTGTTGCATATGTATCTCGGGTTACGACCGTTACAAAAGTCAGAGCTACGTATCTACACTGGAATATCGATCGATTGACAATACGTACTGTCAACGAACTCTTTGCGATGTGGTTACTTTGTTTGTATGTATCGCAACAAACGATTTTGACTAAGAAGTTTCGAAATACGTTAACGAAACTGAATATTGTGATTGCGTGATTGCGCGATTGACATCGGCGCGACGCGATGTCGCATTTGAAGTATTGGAGATATTGGTTTTTATTCAATCGAATCGTACGAGATTAAACATCGCGAATATGATAACAGTTGTTTCATAGTCAATGGGATTTTGGTTCCAACGAGTATAAAAGCGTTTCGCATTCACCGATCAAGCAGTTCACACCACTAGTTGTTTCGGTGCACTGTAACGAACATGGACCGTTCTTACGTACACAGAAGACACGTCGCTTGATTGGGTTACGTAAATCCGGACACGTATTATTCAGTATGGAATACGAAGCGATACATACCTACATTCGTTAGATTTAATTCAAATCGAAATCCAAATAACACGGAAATTTCTTCAAAACCAAAATGTGACATGGATACGTTAATGTTCACGTGGACATTTTATGCTCGCTCCAGATCTCACGACGCATCTAACGTCTTGATTGTCCAATTGATAACATATTTACAAAATATTATAGTTTGGAAGTAGCGAGCATTTGCAAGAGACGTTGGTAAATTGGGAAACGTTGAGAAGAAGAAACAATGTCCGAAAATGAATGCAAAGGAAACAACAGTATCGAAGTTCGCAACCGCGTTCGCAGTTGCGGTGGTCCGTACAAATACATAATAAACTCGAGCGTATACTCCAGCAAAGGTCAAACATGGATATCTATACGCGCTTACATTGGTCACGAAAAATTCAATATATTACCGAGTCGTCGCGAATTCGTTATTCGCGTCGCTCGTATGTTTTGTGCTGAAACCGGAGAGAGAACGCGTTGTCTTAAAGCGAAGCAATTGAGCGTGATAATAGCGCGTTCCTTAAAACATACGAGACGATGCAATAATCCATACTACAAGAATAGTCTCGTGGCCTGAGTGCAGAGGCTGCGGAGATCCCGAGTTCGAATCCTTATCTTTGGATTTTTCTGGCTGGTTTCCTTTCAATCAAATACATCTCCCCAAGGCGAAGCTTCTTCCGGAAGTGAACGCCCAGGGAGATCCAACATATCGACTGAAATGCAAACTAAATCGAGACCTCAAATCAGCTTACTGATACATCTTCTGGTAGCCTGGCAGAAAATGCCGGGCTAAAGGTGGTCGGTAAGCAAAAACCGGCGGGAGTCACAGAGGAACTCATAAAAACAGATCTAGGTGACATTTTAGGAACTTTCGTAGTCCTACCTGCTCCAAATATTATCATAGATGACATATCATATGCACATTCTTCGAAAAATAGTGCCAATAATCAATTTTATCATGAAGTTTTAAAATGGACATGCATTCTTTGTAGTTTAAGAGGGTACTGGATACCGACTATAGAAACTTGTAAAACGACGGTTTTAAAACCTAAATTTCTTTATTTTCTAATTTTATTTATTGCATAACATTAAAAGCGCTTCTACAAAAGCAAATAAATATAAAAAACTATATAAAGCTTTTGAAAATGAGTATATAATGCTTTTTTAACTCTTTTTTTAATTTATAATGATAGTATATGGTATCAGATATACATCATCACGAACTCAGGTTTCTTTCATCAATGAGATAGTCAAATCATAATTTGAATAGCTCATTAGATTTGTTTTTGTCGTACTTATGGCGCTTGTTCATTGTAAATATGTACATAAGCTTACAAATATTTCTACATACATGAATATATAGTGAGGTTATAAAAGGAAACTGTATAAAAAAAAATTTGTGCTGAATTTTGACATTCCAAAGAACAAGCGCCAATTCTTAGCACAATTTACTTATTTCTGGAGAAGCATTTTAGATTTAATGCAGTAAATACAACACCAAACATTATAAGAGAAAGTCGGTTTATAGGTCTCTATAATCGGTATCCAGTACCCTCTTAAAGTGCAAAGAATCATTTATGATATGTCTGCTTTATGGCGAATAATATTCAACATATACCAAACATAAGAGAAAGAAGGACAACTCTTCGAATTCTTAGCTTGCTCTAAACAATACAAGAATCTGTATAGCTTTTTCTTTCTCTTGATGATAACTCTTTATGATGGTAACCCATAATTAGAAATAGTTTAAATACAAGGAAAAGTGTTACTGTTACTTTACTTTTCAATATTTTTGCTATGCACTCAAAAAATGAGTCGGCGCTGGATATTATACTTTTCGGACTAAAAAAATGGAATAGGAAGATAAAAAGATGATTTTCTATGTATAAGAATTTTTATGCAGTATACGAATATCTATTTTACATCGTACATATCTATTTTACAATTGTATATTTTTTATAATACTTTTATTCTCAGAACAAATATTGTGTAGTTTCATGTTGTAATATATATACGTATACGTATAATATATATTTTAGTAATTGTATATATTAATTGAAAATCTGTTATTTGTTTTCATAGAGACGTGAACATTCTAGCAATACTAAATTGCATTATTAACAACATATATCAGCCTGTTTATGGTATGTTGTATGTTCTTACTTATTTTTTATACTTATATATAAAACAGAATTTCTGTAGTATTGACACATATGTATATTTATGTGAGTAAAAATATGTAAAGTTATATTGCGGTCTAGACCTGTAAGTGCTTTTGGTGTAACAAAAGAATAACTTCATAATATTAAATAGTGTTACATAATGTAAAATGTAAATAAATCACACAACGTGATAATAATATATAATTTTTTTAGATTTTAGTAACGAAATATCTTTAAGAAGATGCTGAATCAGCAGCTTACCAGCTGCTTTGTTGCTACGCTGTCCAATAGATGGTGCCTTCTATATAAGGATAGACGTATATCTCTTTTCTTGTTTCTCGTTCGGTTCGCCCGTTTGATAGTAACAGAGATATGCATACGTACGCGACTGTCTGCTTGTGTGCGTATCCTTCCTACTATCGTATGTGCTTCATTAGAAGATCTAACTATTCTTGTAAACTAGACAATAAAATCACATTCTGAAAGTTCCATTATATTCTGTTATGTCATCCGCTTCTCGGCCTAGTGCCTGCATATTTATACAATGCCTAGAAATTGTTCAAAAATAGAAAAATACGATCAAGTGCCCAGAAAGCAAGCTCACGTGATAATGACGATGATTATGAAGTGATTTTGATGACTACGACGTTAAGTAACAGAAATGATATGTTATTTTGACGTCATTTACAATACCAAAAGTTGACGTCGCCGATATAACATCAGTTAGATGTCGCGTTGACGTCATATATCAACTTATATACAGGATGTCCGTGAAATTTTGACACAGCCGAAGTATGGAGATAGAGTGAGGGAAACTGAATCGAAAAGTTATTTGCCATTTTGCGAAATTCGCAATAGTTATTGAGATATGAATTAATAAATGTGAACCAATAAGCGCGTGGAAAGCGATGGTCCTAACTCTGTAGGCGTGTATGATTGTTAGTATAAGATTAATGGCATATATCTGGCATATACATCTGTATTCGGCGGTTCGTAGCGAAGCGAGCAGCGCTCGAGGGGAGGTGAGAAGCCTCTGCTCTCCGCGATCAGCTGATCGACTATTATTGAAGAGTGGTGCACCAACTGGTTCATGATTGTGTACGAGACAATCACTCTCGCGCAATTGTTGCACTACACGGAGAATTGTTCGTTACATCGCGTCGATCAGCTGATCGCGGAGAGCAGAGGCTTCTCACCTTCCCTCGAGCGCTGCTCGCTTCGCTACGAACCGCTGAATACAGATGTATGTGCCAGATGTATGCCATTAATCTTATACTGACAATCATACACGCCTACAGAGTTAGGACCATCGCTTTCCACGCGCTTATTGGTTCACATTTATTAATTCATATCTCAATAACTATTGCGAATTTCGCAAAATGGCAAATAACTTTTCGATTCAGTTTCCCTCACTCTATCTCCATACTTCGGCTGTGCCAAAATTTCACGGACACCCTGTATATTCAATGATAACTAAAGTTTATTGTAGTTAAATTTTATAATAAGAACAATTATTATTAAATATTTCTTATTATTAAATAATAAATAAAATGTGTAGAATAGTTTGAGAATAAGTAAAGAAAAATAATTACAACCATGAAATCTTCGGTCATAAGAGCCAAAAATAATTACATTATAGTAAGGAACAAGTGGTCTAGCGGACTGAGTGCAGGGGCTGCGAATATGGAGGTCTCGAGTTCAAATCCCAACATCACCTTTAGGATTTTTTCCAGGCCCGGTATCTTACATCGAGTTAATCAGTTGATTGACAAACTGAATCAGATCTCCAAAAATTAATTTAAATGAAATTTCGAATTAATTTTGTTTCTATAAAGCGTTTTTTTTATATGGGTGATTTTCAAACAACATGCATATTTGTGTCCCTTCAAAATAACTGTTTTGTATAATACAATTTTATTTTCTAACCGGCTCTATTAAAACGAGAATATTCTTTTGTACGCTATTTACCTATAAGAGGCTTTAAAAAATCATTAATATCACGTAATATTACTTATTTTAGTGTACGTAAAATTATGACCTGCACAGATTTAATGATGATTTTAATGAATAATTAAAAAAGAAACGGAAATATCTGCAGTTCTCGCATGGAGACATCCACGGAGATTACACTTTAATGCTAAACTTGTATAGAACTATTTATGTTATGATTTTTTAAAGCCTCTTATAGTTAAATAGTGTACAAAAGAATATTCTCGTTTTAATAGAGCCGGTTAGAAAATAAAATTGTATTATACGAAAAAGTTATTTTGAAGGGACACAAATATGCATGTTGTTTGAAAATCACCCATATATCACCGTAATATTACTGCGATGCATTTTGGCGGTTATTTTATTACTGTAATGCAGTAATATTACGTGCTATGTGAGATGTTGATACTATTATTCTTTAAATGTTGTATTTTATATTTTCCTTTTAAATTTACAATAACATCTTTACCATGTTATATTGATGAGACTTTTTTTATTATATTCACGTCTACTTGACGTAATATAATGACGTCACTAAGATGTGACATAATCACGTGATATGTACGTCAAAATCACGTCATTGTTATGTCATAATTGACGTTTTGCAGATCAAAAACTGACGTCATTATTACGTGAGCTTGCTTGCTGGGTGATAATAAGAACGTGTAACTTTTGGTCTTTTTCAGTGGTCAATGTGTTACTCCGAGATGTGTTTTTTTACGTTCTTTACTTTTATAAAGCGTTTTTAATTTAATACAATAAATAATGAAATTAGTTAGATCTACTAAAATAACGTATTCCGTCGATAAAACAGGGCGGTTCAGCATCCTTTTAAATACTACTTCATAGACATCACTTATAAATGTATTTATAAAGTATTTAAATATTATTTTAATATTTTTTTGAAATTGTGCGTAACGTTTTTTGTTCCTTCACAACAAAGATACAACTTACCGTTTATATGTCAATTATTATGTTTTTATTATTTCTATTAAAAGTATTTCCTGTACTTGTTATAAACTTTATATATAAGTATACAAGATTTTAATATAAATATATTTTGTATTTTGTTTTAGGAACCATTTGTTCTTAATACCATTAAAAAAAGCTAAATATCGTCGTAATTTTCTAGTTAAAATGCAAAATATTGTTGCGCGGCGGACACCTTGTGTGTGTCACGGGAGCCGTGTGAACGGTGTGCGCTCGGCGCGACTGTTTGTTGCCGGGCGACCGAAAGTGTTGTTAGAGTTGAACCGCGGCCGTGTTGCTGTCACGTTGCGTTTTGCGCGTACAATCTTGTATTTTATTATTGTTAAAGGCTGTAATAAAGTGCTTTTATTAAGAAGTCGCGTCTCTCTCATTCTCGCGGACGTGTGCGCGAATCGCGGAAAGCGGTGACGGAGCGTAACCGCCACCGCGGGCGCAACAATATACTTTCCCAGACGGCACAATGATGTATTTAAGATGTCTTAAAGATATTTCACAGAGACTTTGAATGTGCAAAAGATATCTCGTTGAGACATTTTCGAACGAGTAATGATGTTCAAATAATATCTCAGGGATATGCCTGAGACTGCTAATATCCACATCAAAAACATGCAAATGATATCTCTTGCAAAAGTTTTAAAAATGAGGGGAATTTCGAGATTTCACTCGAATTAGTTTTTGAAGGCCTGATACAGCTCGCCGATCAACCGATAAACTCCATTGAAAGGGACCGGACCTGAAAAATCCTAAGGTGATTATAAAGTGAGATTTGAACTCGAGATCTCCGCAAGCCCATATCCGCAGCCCCTGCGCTCAGTCCGCGAGACCACTTGCTTCTTACTAAATTATAATTGTTTTTATCTACTTATTCTTAAGCTATTGTACACATTTTGTTTATTATTTATTTTAATTATTATTTAATAAAAATATTGCAGTGCAATGTATAAATTGCAATTTGAGAATTGATTTTCATATCTCGCGCAAAATATATTGTGCGAAGATTTGTGATATCATCAATAAATTATGTAAAGATGATTGTATGTAGTTTCAAGAATTTTCAAAGAACAAATGAATTTTGGCTATTGAAGCAATAACACTGTTGTTGGAGTGT
>NW_018021680.1:22087-23815 GCF_002006095.1 Pseudomyrmex gracilis
TGATCGAGAATATCCGCACTAGCCATCCCGACCAACACTTTACAAGGGTGACTGAGTCGCGATTTCACCCTTGTAAAGTGTTGGTCGGGATGGCTAGTGCGGATATTCTCGATCAGCATTGAGCGACGTATTTTATCTAAGAAATGTAAATCCATTTGAAAAGGACCTAATACAAGGTCGAAAGCGTTTATGCTATTTAATTGTTAATAAACGAATTTAAATATATACACTCCAACAACAGTGTTATTGATTCAATAGCCAAAATTCATTTGTTCTTTGATCATCAATAAATATTTCAAAAATATCATAAAAATATCACGGGAGTGTAATACACTGCATTCAAAGTTCCTATACATTAAGCGATATCTTTGAGATATACTTGAAAAAAAACAGTACTAATATTCTTAGAAGAATATCTGTGTGATATTTCAGGGATGTAATATCTCATGATATCACGAAAATAACGTAAAAACGATATCATTCTACAATCAAATGATATCATGTGCCGTCTGGGTTGTTTGAATCTACAGTATGTTTTTAATTACACACATGAGTAAATAAGCTTTCTTTTAAAGATAATGTATTTTGTGTATTTACATAAAAATGTATTGTAGTTGAAGAAGTCTATTGATTCAATGTGTTTAAATTTTGTTTTTTTGTTTAAATAAGATTTCTTTTATAATAACAAAAAAGACTCATAATATTATAGCTATAATCGGAAATATACTTTTCAAATTTTAATATTGAATAGTTCACGAAGTGTTAATCATAAAATAAATTCATTTTTTCATTAAAATACATTATTTATATAATGCGCCGGCGTTTACGTATATGTATATTTAAGTATTGCATTAATATAAATATATAACTTACATGTTAAATAAAGCCGAAGTATCTAAGTATAAGACTTTATATAATATAACAAAAAAAATTGATACCATGCAATATCATTCAGTGTTCTGTGAGAAAATATGTTAAATAATTAATAGTTTTATAAAGTGTTAGTGATAAGTTACAATCTATTATATTGTTTAAATACAAAATATTTATTCAATGTGTAACGGTTCTACTTTTCGGGAGAAAATATTCCGTTGTTTTATATCTTTTAATTGTGCGGAGTAACTCGTCGGATTCCAGGAACAGGTAAGAAAATGAGTGGACTCGGTAGTTTCAAGTAACAAAATTGAATAAGGTTTATTCAAGTAAAAAAAATAGAATTAAACAAATAATATATACAAAAAAAGAAAATAGCTGAATAAACGGAAGAATCTACGACACTGTGCTTCTCGGAATCATGCGTGAGACAGTCACGTGTTCGGTCGGTTCGTTCGGTCCTCCGGAGAGGAATATATACAAAAATAACGAAATGCAATGCAAATGATACCGTAGATCGAAGACTTAACCGTGCGGTGCTTCTCGGAACGGTAGGCGAGAAAGTCACGGTTTTATTCGGTCGGCCTGACGGAGAATCGGAAGATTCTCCCGGAGCGGAGCGGATGCCGGTGTACCTGGCGGAGAATCGGAAGATTCCCCCGGTGCGGAACGCAAGCCGGTTTACCCGGCGGAGAATACAAGATTCCCCCGGAGCGGAGCGGAACGGAGGCCGATTTACCCGGCGGAGAATACAAGATTTCCCCGGAGCGGAGCGGAACGGATGCCGGTTTACCCGGCGGAGAATACAAGATTCCCCCGGAGCGGAGCGGAACGGATGCCGGTTTACCCGGCGGA
>NW_018021680.1:24720-30118 GCF_002006095.1 Pseudomyrmex gracilis
TTGAGCGCCACGTCAGCCATCGGTGGCTGACACTAGACTTTCCGTTTAGGCCGCGTCAACCACCGCTGGCTGACAGCGTGTAACATGATATAGAACTATAAAATTTACACTGTTTTATGGAATTACAGAAAATTTAAACGTAAACTATCTTCTATTGCGATAAGAAACATTGGCCCTACAATTTCAGCGCTTCTAAGCGGCGCGCGTGACCTGACGGGGACTTCCTTAAAAATCAGCGTGGCGCTCAACGTGTTAATATACGCTGATTTTAGAGTGATTATTTGGCGCTAAGCGCCGTGTTTTAGGCCGGGACGGATGGTCGGTCCCGGCCGTAACGATGCACATCGTTACAAATGTAGTTGCATTCAAAATACTAGGTGCACTGAAACTTTCTTATTACTTTCTACAGTCTTCCTAGCTTTTTACACTATGCAATTCTTTCCAAAACGTTTACGTGTTGTTGGAAAGCAACAATAATTCGTTCTGTATGCNGTGCGTATGAATAAGCGTTTTTTATGTTTAAGGTGGAAAAAGTACAGCTCCTTTAGTTTTTTATGTTACTGCGACTGCGCGCACAGCTAGTTCTTGTTGCAGCGCTGCTGGTTACCTTCTTCTTCCAGCTTTTTTAGTTCGTCACCGTTTTTTTCATCACTTACTGTATCTTACGTTTTTTTGCGTGTCTTGCACAAAGGAAACAGTAGAATTAGTAGTTCAGTTTATTTTCTTTATGTTAGATAGTGTATTTTATACGTATCCATGTACAAACTTATAAAGTGCAAATAAAGCAGATTGTTTTGTGCAGCTTTCAAAAACATATTGGATCATTTCTCCAACACGTGTAAACACATTTATTTGCATGCATTTTCGTCTCTTATTCCGTTAGCATCTTGCAACTAATATAAAACGACGACTTTTATATGGTTATCATATTTGCAATTATCCTCCCTATATTTACCGGTTTGCCTCATATACGCAGTGTCAATAGAAAGTGGAAATGTGAGAACGTTACTTCTCGTAGGTCACTAACGTTACATAATCTTTAGCAGAAAGAAATTAGAAACGTTTCTTCTATTGTACTTCCTTGAGCCAAAGTACGGATTTTTGCATAATGCACAACGCATAAAACATAAGAAAATTAATCAAAGCCTTCCATACTTGGTCGATTAGAATCACAACTTGACAAGTTTAGTTTCCATCCTGATTAGTTAGGTTCACACTTTGACCGGTTAGGTTAGGTTGATATCCTGATAGATAGATAGATAGATAGATAACATGGAGCGGGAGGCTTATGAGACCCTATTGTCACCTAGATCTATAAGATCTTCTGCGACTCCCGCTAGTTCTTTATCAACCAAGCTGCTAAAACCCGGCATTTGCTGCCAGGTTACACAGATGGCCGATTTTAGTTATTTTCAGGTCCTCGGGCTCCACAAACATGGAGCCCAAGGATCTGAATCTCTTGAGTGCTAGAGACGGGCAGCGACACAATATGTGCACCCTGTCCTCCCTTTCCTCGCCGCAGAATCTACAACTACTCTCCTCAACTAGGCCTAAGTTGAATAGATGTGCCTTGAAGGCCCAATGCCCTGTGAGAAGACCGATACACAGTCTTTGTCTGTACTTACTCATTGTCAGTAGTTCCTTTGTCCTACCTGGCAATGGCTGAGTCATCAGGTCNTTAGCTTGGCGGCAGCTCTTCAGTATCTCCCAAGAGATCCTGTGCTCCCTTGTCAGCCAGTCCTTGATATGGTTTTTCCCTGTTGCAAAGGAAACTCCAACTATCTGGCAGACTGGTTCCTCTAAGGTACCTAGTTTTGCCAGACTATCAGCCACTTCATTGCCTTGGATACCTTGGTGGCCAGGTACCCAGACAAGCGTGATGTTGTTTTGCTCGCCCAATCTGTTTAGAGCTTGCATACAATTCCAAACCACTAAAGATTCAGTGGTGGTCTTAGCAAAAGCTCCTATGGCTGCTTTGCTATCCGTATAGATATTGATCCTCCTAGTTTTCGTCTCTCTTGAGAGTAGGAGTCTTGCACATTCCAGAATGGCCAGGACTTCCGCTTGAAAGACCGTGGCCAATTTACCCAGAGAGAAAAACTCTCTATGATTAGATCCTGGACAATAGATGCCTGCTNCATAGCAGCCGTTTGCTCCAGATCCATCAGTAAACCATGCATGAGTGCCCGGCTGGATCTGAAGATTTCTGTTTTTCCAGTCCGCCCTGGTGGTCAAGTTTATGGAGAACGCCTTGTCCACCTGACGTATTCTGGATATTCTGTCTTGCTTTAAGGTAAAGGGAGGTTTATGAAGAAACTCGAGCCTGGTATGACCTACTTCGAAATCTCTCCACTCCCCCTGACACCTTAGTCTATATGCTGTGAGTTTGGCAGCGCTGATGATAGTCAATCTTAGAGGTGGAATGCAGAGCGCCACTTCCAGCGCTTCTGTTGGTGTCGTTCTTATAATCCCTAGCGCAGCTCTCAAGTAATTACCTTGTAGGCTTTTAGTAGGTTTTTTGACTCCATCTTTTCCACTCTGGGCCACCAAACAACAGCAGCATATGTTAACCTTGGTACTAGTACCGCTTTGTATATCCATAGGGCAGTATTTAATTTAATACCCCAGGATTTTCCCATTGCTTTTCTACACGCCCAGTATGAGGCGTAGAATTTGGATCTCTTTATATCAAGATGTGTTTTCCAATTCAGTTTGGTGTCTAAGTGGACTCCCAAATATTTTACTGACTGAACGTATTCTATATCTTCCCGCCAGAGTCTAAGCGGCTCAATAGCTTCAGGTTTGTATTTCCTGGTGAAAATCATGGCCTTGGTCTTTGATGGATTAGCCCTAAGTCCTTTTGATTGACACCAGCTTTGCGTGATCTTAAGAGCTTTTCCCATAGTCTCCTTAGTATTGAAAGAAAGTTGCCTCGCACTATAATGGCCACATCATCAGCGTAGCCAAAGGCGAGGAAACTTGTCTTCTGTAATTTATATAAAAGTTCGTCTACGACCAAGCACAACGACAGGAGGGATAAAATTCTCCCCTGCGGGCATTCTTTGGCGGAAAAACCATGCATGTTTGAGTCCCCATGATTAGCAATTAGGGTTCTTCCTGTTAGCATGGTTTGTGTCCAGTCTGGTAGTGCGGCTGGAATGTTGTGTCTGGTCATCGCCTCCCCGATTACATCATATGAGGTGCTATCAAAAGCTTTCTCAATGTCCAAAAAGACGCCCAGGGCATATCCTTTTGCCTCCAATTGCCTCTTGACCCCGCTCACAAGGTGGTGCAAGACAGTATCCGTGGATCTGCCCTCCCTGTAAGCATATTGGGAAGAGGCCAGTGGATATGTAAGCAAAGGTCCGTTCTTCAAGAATCCGTCAATCAGCCTCTCCAACGTCTTAAGAAAGAGGTAAGGCTGATCGGTCTGAAATTCTTGGCTGAAATATATCTATTTCTGCCAGGCTTGGGGATACAGACCACTCTTGTACCACTCTTGTACCACTGTAGGCCTGAGGAACGTGTCTTAGGGCTATACTTGCCCTAAAGATTTTAGTAAGTGGACCGACTACTACCCCCAGTCCCTCCTGAAGAAGGACGGGATAGATACCGTCTGGTCCAGGTGCTTTATATGGGTTGAAGATCTTAATAGCCCATTTAACTCCCTTTGGATGGACAACCTCAGCTGCCAGACGCCACTCCTTGGGTTTATATACCCTAGACTTCGGCCGGCGAGGTTGTATGTTTTCGTCAAAACCTGGGAAGTGGACTTCCATTAAGGCCCGGTTTCAAAATTGACGGTTAACTTGAATTAACGGAAGCCCAACTTGCTGAACTCGGTGTAACGCATCTTTTCTTCTTAAACATGAACTGTGATTGGTTAGCGAAGATTTGACAAAGAAGATTGAACGCGTTAAACCGAGCTCAGCAAGTCGAACTTCGGTTAATTCGAGTTAACCGCGAATTGTGAAACCGGGTCTAAATGTTTTAATGTGTCCGACGCCTCCTCAGTAACATTCCCTGTTGGAAGCTTAAGACAGCCCAGTTGGGGACGGTGATCTAAGCTGAGAATTCTGTGAAACCTGGATCCCTCTGGGACACTCTCAATGCTTTCACAGAAGTGTTTCCAGCTTTTGTACTTTGCTTTCTTGATTTCCTTGCTGTACTCTCGTTGGGAGCTTCTGAAAGCCTTCCAGTGTGCTGCAAGTCTGGTTCTTTTTGCCTTACTGAATTTCCTCCTCGTTTCCAACCTGAGCTTTTCAAGCTCTTTGTTCTACCAGTGGATCTTATAGCAATTTCGGCTGGTCTGCACCAACTGCACAATTCGGTGTAACTTGTGTGTTCGGCTGGTCGAATGGTGCAGTTTCTTGCTGGTGCCGCGTATTCGTCTGAGCTCAGTACATCGCATATATATAATACTTCTATATTGCTAGTCGCGTATCTTCGCAATGAGAGGCACGAGGCCCGAGAAAGAGAGACGCACGAAGTCCAAATATGGGCATAGATAGTCGAGCGTCATTATGCGCAGGCGCGTCTACTAAGCGAGTGCGAGCGAGACAACCCAGATAACCAAGACTGAATGAGCATATTTTGCAAAGTCTGCAATAACACATTATGCCAGTGCAATGTAGCCAGCATTCAAACATAATCTGTTATTTCAACTAGTGTTGACAGAAAAACAAAAAAAAAGAGAATATAAATGTATCATGCCGTGATGCAAATATTATTGGATCAATCAAGCAGAACTTGCTCAAAAAATATAGTAAGTTTGAAGCATAACGTGCTATTGTCATTTCATTTTTTATTTATTTCTATATTTTTGCTGTGTTGTTTTCTTTACATATCGTGCCTACATAATTCACTCACTATGATGACACAGCTGAGTGGAATCTGCTGCAAAGTGCTGATTAAACCTGCGTGCATACTGCTGGCATACTGCTATCATTTGGCTATCGGGGAAAGGATTGGAAAGTGAGAGAAAGAACGCGAGAAAGAGAAATGCCCAAGCGTGCTTGAATGTTCACCGCATGCGCACAAAGCAGCTGGACCTTGCGCGAAAGAGAGGCTACTATATTGTCTGCACCGTAACATTTGGGCTTCAGGTCGGCACCGTACTAGCAATATAGAAGTATTACATACAGGGTGTCCATAAAGTCTGGAAACACCTTTATATTTTGGAAACGGTTCGAAATTATGAAAAATCGCGAAATACGTATTCAATCGTTTTGAGGGGCTACTCTTTTAAGGGGGTCGCGGATGTTTCCACCTCTTAGGGGGACTTTCCAGGGGGCCCCCCTCAAAATTTTTAAATAGAACCCCGCATATTGTAGTATATCAATTGAAAGGGTATAAAAAAAGAAATCTTTTGGTTCAAATCAGAAGTTGATACAGTGAG
>NW_018021680.1:34258-38939 GCF_002006095.1 Pseudomyrmex gracilis
CTCGGTTGTCGACTGACTCTTTCTATCTTATGGAGTGTTTCCAGTAAGGCATGCTCGAACTGCTCGACCCGCCATTAGATAGACAAGGACAGACCCGAGTTTGTTATTGGAAACTTTATACAGAACCCCTCTATATCAACTACTAACATTAATATTTAATAAAAAAAAAGGAATTGAACAAGTTATTCTGGTGCGCCAAAATATTGGTTTTCCGGCCCTCTAAAAGTTAAGTCGGTATGGCATTAGTACGCTACACAGCATATAATATTACTGCAATATCACAGTAATGTTGTTTTTCCATTGCATATTACACTCTGATAATAAAAATATTACGGTAATGTTAGATAGATAGATAGATAACAAAGAGCGGAGGGCTTGTGAGACCCTATTGTCACCTAGATCTATAAGATTCTTTGCGAATCCCGCTAGTTGTTTATCGACTAAGCTGCTAAAGCCCGGCATTTGCTGCCAGGCTACACAGATGACCGACTTTAATTATTTTCAGGTTCTCGGGCTTCACAAACATGGAGCCCAAGGATCTGAATCTCTTGAGTGCTAGAGGCGGGCAGCGAAACAATATGTGCACGCTGTCCTCCTTTTCCTTACCGCAGAATCTACAACTACTTTCCTCAACTAGGCCTAAGTTGAATAGATGTGCTTTGAAAGCCTAATGCCCTGTAAAAAGACCGATATACAATCTTTGTTTGTACTTACTCATTGTCAGTAGTTCCTTTGTTCTACCTGGCAATGGCTGAGTCATCAAGGCGGCAGCTCTTCAGTATCTCCCAAGAGGTGTTGTGCTCCCTTTTCAGCCAGTCCTTGACATGGTTTTTCCCTGTTGCAAAGGGAACTCCAACTATCTGGCAGACTGGTTCCTCTAAGGTATCCAGTTTTGTCAGCCACTTCATTGCCTTGGATACCTTGGTGGCCAGGTATCCAGATTAGCGTGATGTTGTTTTGCTCGCCCCATCTGTTTAGAGCTTGCAATATACAGTCCCAAACCACTGATGATTCAGTGGTGGTCTTGGCAAGAGCTCCAGTGGCTGCTTTGCTATCCGTATAGATATTGATCCTCCTAGTTTTCGTCTCTCTTGAAAGTAGGAGTCTTGCACATTCCAAAATGGCCAGGACTTCCGCTTGAAAGACTGTGGCCAGTTTACCCAGAGAGAAAAACTCTGTGATTTGATCCTGGACAGTAAATACCTGCTCCATAGCAGCCGTTTGCTCCATCAGTGAACCATGCATGAGTGCCCGGCTAAATCTGAAAATTTCTGTTTTTCCAGTCTGCCCTTGTGGTCAAGTTTATAGAGAACGCCTTGTCCACTTGGCGTATTTTGAATATTCTGTCTTGCTTTAAGGCTATAAAAAAAGGTTTATGAAGAAATCCGAGCCTGGTATGACCTACTCCGAAATCTCTCCACTCCTCCTGACATTTTAGTCTATAAGCTGTGAGTTTGGCAGCGCTGATGATAGTCAATCTTAGAGGTGGAATGCAGAACGCTACTTCCAGCGCTTCTGTTGGTGTCGTTCTCATAGTCTCTACCGCAGCCCTCAAGTAATTATCTTGTAGGCTTTTTACTAGTTCTTTGACTCCATCTTTTCCACTCTGGGCCACCAAACAACAGCAGCATATGTTAACCTCGGTATTGGTACCTCGGTATTACCGCTTTTTATATCCATAGGGCAGTATTTAATTTAATACCCCAGGATTTTCCCTTTGCTCTTTTACACGCCCAATATGGCATAGAATTTAGATCTCTTTAGATCGAGATGTGTTTTCCAATTCAGTTTGGTGTCTAAGTTGACTTCCAGATATTTTACTGACTGGACGTATTCTATATCTTCCCGCCAGAGTCTAAGCGGTTCAATGGCTTCGGGTTTGTATTTTTTGGTGAAAATTATGGCTTTGGTCTTTGATGGATTAGCCCTAAGTCCTTTTGATTGACACCAGTCTTGCATGATCTTAAAGGCTTTTCCCATAGTCTCCTTAAGTATTGAAAGAAAGTTGCCCCGCACTATAATAGCCATATCATTAGCGTAGCCAAAGGCGAGAAAACCTGTCTTTTGTAATTTATATAAAAGTTTGTCCACGACCAAGCACCACAGCAGGGGAGATAAAATTCTCTCCTGCGGGCATCTTTTGGCGAGAAAACTATGCACGTTTGAGCCCCCATGATTAGCAATCAGGGTTCTTCCTGTTACCATGCTTTGTGTCCAGTCTGCTAGTGCGGCTGGAATGTCGTGCCTGGTCATAGTCTCCCCGATTACATTGTATAAGGTGCTATCAAAAGCTTCTTCAATGTCCAGGAAGACGCCCAGGGCATATCCTTTTGCCTCCAATTGCTTCTCGACCCCGCTCACAAGGTGGTGCAAGGCAGTATCCGTAGATCTGCTCTCCCTGTAAGCACATTGGGAAGAGGCCAGTGGATGTGTAAGCAAAGGTCCGTTCTTTAAGAATCCGTCAATCAGCCTCTTCAACGTCTTAAGTACGAAGGAGGTAAGGCTGATCGGTCTGAAATCCTTGGCTGAAATATATCCATTTCTGCCAAGCTTGGAGATAAAGACCATTCTTGTACCACTTTAAGCCTGAGGAACATGTCTTAGGGTTATACTTGCCCTAAAGATTTTAGTAAGTTAACCGACTAGTACCCCCAGTCCCTCCTGAAGAAGGAATAGATACCGTCTGGTCTAGGTGCTTTATATGGGTTGAATATCTTAATAGCCCATTCAACTCCCTTTGGATGGATAACCTCAGCTGCCAGACGCCACTCCCTGGGTTTACCCTAGGCTTCGGCCGGCGGGGTTGTATGTTATTGTCAAAACCTGAGAAGTGGACTTCCATTAAATGTTTTAATGTGTCCGACACTTTTTCAGTAACATTCCCCGTTGGAGGCTTAAGACAGCCCAGTTGAGGACGGTGATCTAAGCTGAAAATTCTGTGAAGCCTGGATGCCTCTGGGGCACTTTCAATGCTTTCACAGAAGTGTTTCCAGTTATTATACTTTGCTTTCTTGATTTCCTTGCTGTACTCTCGTTGGGAGCTTCTGAAAGCCTCCCAGTGTGCTGCAAGTCTGGTTCTTTTTGCCTTACTGAATTTCCTCTTTGTTTCCAACCTGAGCTTTTCAAGCTTTTTGTTCCAGTGAATCTTGGTCACCGGGCTCCTTGGTTTTGGTAGGCAGTTTAACTCGTAGGCATTTGCAATGGCGTTCTTTAAAAAGTCCGCCGCATTTTCCAAATTATTTTTGGTCTTGAAACTAGTTGGGGCCTCAACGAGCTGCGTCTTAAGGTCAGCCCTAAAGCCCCTCCAGTTGGTTTTTTGTGAGTTATAAACCCAGATGATTTGTGGCAGTTGCTGAAGAGTTAAGCGTATTTGTCTGTGATCAGAGCCAGAGAGAGAAAATCCGAAAAATATCTAAATAAATCTATGTAAACATACACTTTTATTTGTTAATACATCTACTTTATAGTAGTTGTAGTTTTATGGTTTCCCGGCAAATCGGGTTTACAAGGCGTTTTTTGAAGAAACGTACCCAAAACTTTTACAACAACTTTTACATCAATATCTTACAACACTCCATTCGTTTACCTTTGCATGTGCTTACGCTACTTAGCCTTATCCGGCTACAACGCTGTCGGGATGATGCGACTTCTCGTGCGCCCTCCCATCACCCCTCTCCTCACACACACACACACACACACCTCCATCTCTACGCCGGGCTTCCGCTTCCTCTCGCTCTTCAATTCCATTCTTTACCTATCTATCAATCCCCATCACGTCCTCTCCCTCTCACACATTCTCACTCCATCTCACACTCGTCCAGATCTCTCCTTTCTCTCTCCAACTCCTTCATCCACCTTTCTCCTTCCCCCCTCTCTCCTAACACCCATGCTACGGCCACTTGCCAACTTTCCTCTCCATCTCTCCTCCGCCTGCAACTCTCTCAAATGTGCTCCCACGTCTCAACTTCCCCACCACACAACCTACATAATTTTCCTTCATCCTCTTCCCAATATTTCCTTTCATGAACCTCATTTCCTAGCCTAAATCTCGCCACTCTCGACCATCTTTTCTCCATCCATCCTTTCTTCAGATATTCTGGTACCCCCTTCCCTTTCATCATTTTGTACCATCTATTATATTTAGATCCATTTATTCTCCCCCACCTTTCCTCCATCTGTCTGTTCTTTTCTTCCTTTTCCCACTCTCCATTCCACAGTTCTCCTTTTTCCATTTCCTCCATCCTTTTCTCCCATTCTATCTCCTCCGTTCTCCTTTTTTCAAAAAACTCTCTTCTCTCTCTTTCCCAATCCGATAGCTTACAACCCTTCTTTGCTCTTCCCCTCAACTCTTCCCAGCACTTCCTCGCTATTTCACTACCCTTTCCCTCTTTTAGTCTTCTTTCGTACTCCCAAGCTCTCCTCCCCGCCCTTAAACTTAATTTATCTCTTTACAATTCCTCCCTTACTAGATACCAAGGTGTTCTCCCCTCTACACCTAATATCCATCTCAAGTACTTTTCCTCTAATCTTTCCAATTCTTCCCTTTCCTTCCATCCCCATATCTCTACTCCATAGCCCATTACGGGCGTGTTCCGTTTGACCACAGTACGATTCGACACCGATCGATTCGACACCAAATTATTGGACACAGATTTATTCGACACCGTACGATTCGACACCA
>NW_018021680.1:39349-43217 GCF_002006095.1 Pseudomyrmex gracilis
CGTACGGTGTCGAATAATTTCGTGTCGAATCGTACGGTGTCGAATAATTTCGTGTCGAATCGTACGGTGTCGAATAATTTCGTGTCGAATAAATCTGTGTCGAATCGAGCGGTGTCGAATCGTACTGTGGTCAATAGAGTATCACCCCCCATTACCGTCCAAACCAATCTATCAAACAACCATTACCATAGCCCATCACTGTCCAAACCAATCTATCAAACAACCATAACCTTTTTCCCCATTCCTTTCCAAATCTTCTCTTCCCAATCCCCCATACTTGCCCCATTACCGCCGCTGCTTTCTTCACTCTATCCTTAATCTGAGCCTCTTGGTTTCCGTTCTTCTTCAACACATATCCCAGATATTTGAACTCTTTAACCTCCTCAATCTTTTTTCCTTTCCACCTCCAGTCTCTCTTCCTTTCCCTCCCTCCTCCTTTTCTAAATCTCACTATCTTTGTTTTGTTCGCGTTTAGTTCCACTCTTTTCTTGTTTAGGTATCCCTCTAATCTGTCCATACTTCTCATTCCCTCCTCCTCCTCCGCCAACATTACCATATCGTCCGCATAAGCCAATCTCCTTCCTCTTATCACTCTCCCGTCCACCCCTCCCAACACTCTCATGAAGTGCTCTTTCCATTTTTCCATCTTTATATTCTCGTTCACTTTTTTCCTGCCTTTTCTTTCTCTGTTCACAATTTCCCACACATCGTTTTCTCTTTTTGCGTTTTTAACTTTCTTCTCCCATCTCTCCTTCTCTTCTTTCTTTTTCTTCTCGCATAACTTTATATATTCTTTTTTCCCTTCTTTATATTTTTCCTCATCTTTTCCTCGTCTCCTCTAATCCCTTAAACACTTCCTTACCTTCCTCTTATTTTCCAGACACTCCTCGTCTCACCACCCTTTCGCTCTCACTCTCCCCCTTTCTTTCTCCCTTTCTTCCTCTATTTCTTGTAACTTTTCCTTCACCTTCCCCTTCAACCTTTTCCATTGGTCTTCTATGTTTCCAATTATCCTTCCCAACTTTCCTATTTTTCTTCTGAATTGTTTTCTTCCTTTTTCATCCCAGATCCCTCTCCATTCTTTTCTTTCTCTTCTATTCTTTTCTCTTCTTATTCCTTCCCCTTTCATTTTTATTTCCACGGGGTGATGGTCTGACTCTATCCTGTCCCCTATCCTCAGGCTTTCCACTCTCTCTCTTGTCTCTTCCCTCCCTATTACAAAATCTATCGTCGTGTTCCTTTTTCCCCCTGTGAAAGTAAATTCTCCCTCTTCATCTCTCTTCATACTTCCATTGAAGATGCTCCACCCATTCTCCTCTACCCACTTCAGTAATTTTTTTCCTTCCGTATTTAATACCCCATCTTTTGCCTTTCTGTCTCTACATTTCCCTTCTTCCCTCTCATAACCCCCTCCCTTCATCCCCACTCTGGCATTAAAGTCTCCTCCTATCATTAACTTGAAATCTCCTTCTCCCCTATCTGTCCATCTCTCTATTTTCTTCGTCATCTCATCTATCCCTCTCTCTCTTTATTTACATATACCCCTATTATTCTCCATTTTTCCGTACCCTCATTAATTTCACCTACTACCAGCCCCTCTTCCTCCTCATTCAATATAATCTCTCCCTTTACTAAATTCTTTCTTACACCTATAATCATCCCCCCTTTCGCCCTTCCTTTTATCCCCTCTTTTACAGCCCATTGTATTCCCCATCTAAAGTTTTCCGGCAATCTACCTTTTACATTTTCCCATCCTTTTTTCTCCACTCATGTTTCCATGAGTACCATAATATCTCACCTTTTCAAGCTCACCCAAAAGTCCTTATCCTTGTTCCTCATTCCCGCCACATTCCAGAACACTATCTTCCATCCCCTTCCCCCTCTACCTCCCTTTTTATGAACCTCCTTTTTCTTCTCCGTCTTCCCCCCGTTCATAATCTCTCCTCTCCTATTCTTCCCCCTCCTCTCATCCCCCTCTACCCTTTCTTGGGTTCCTCCACACTCTCTTCTCTTATCGCTCCTCTTCCATCTACCAAGACCTCTTCTTCTTNATCCCATTTCCACCATTTCTCATCTATTTTTATCTTTCCGTATCTTATCTATATCTTTCTTCTTTTACTCATTTCTTTCTTTGCTATCTTCTCTAACCTCCATCTCATCTTTCTTTCTTTCCATGTCCAATCTTCTATTATCCTTTCCCTCCTCCCTACTAACTTACTTTTTTTCTTCATCACTTCTGTCTTTTGTTCCTCACTCTTTATTCTCACCCATATACTTTCTATTTTCCCCTCCCCCTTTCCTGATTTTCTCACCTCCTTAACCTCCACATTTACCCCAATCTTCTCAAAAATTTCTTCCACCGCCTTCTTTCTCTTCCCTTCTTGCACCTCCACCCCCTTATAATTATATTTTTCTTTCTTTCCCTCCTTTCTCTTCTCTCCATTTCTCTCTCTAACTCTTTCATTCTTTCCACCTTCTCCCTTTTCATTATCCACTCTCTCATTCTTTCCTACTCCTCCCTCGCTTCTCTTTTCCTCCATTCTCAGTTCCATCTCATTCATTTTTTTTCCAATCCTTTGATATTTTCTCTCAATTCCTGCCTCTCCTCCCTTCATTTCTCTTCTTTCTCTCTTATATCTCTTCTCAATCCCTCTAACTCTTCTTTCATGCTTTTTCCCTGTTCCTTTATCTCCCTTATGTCTTTCATCCCCTCCAACATTATTCTCGCCATTTCCTTCATCTCCTCTTTCCATTCCTTTATCTCCCTTTCCATTTCCCCTTTTACCACTCCTCTCTTTGCACACTCCTTATTTTCCTCTTCCTCTTTATCCTTCTGTTCTTTCCCGTCCGGTGATCTCAGTGTTTTCCTACTTTTGTTGAATGCTCCTCCTTCCTCCTTTCCTTCTCTTCCTATACCCTCCTCTCTTTTTCTTTTCTTGAGGAAGTCCTCTATACAATCCTTGCTCGCACTCCTATTCCTTTCTCTTGCCTCCTTTTCTCTCACTTTCCTTTCCATAATTCTGCACCCTTTCTTACCTTTTGTCCTTCACCTTTTCTTGCCCTCTACCAGCGCCGCTTCTGTGAACTAACTGACCAATCCCTTTTATCCCTATCTCCAAGTTTGTTCTCAAAAAACTCCTTAGCTGTCGACTCTAGTGACTTTCTGTAACTTGTTACTTCGCCCTCTATCCAACTTGTCAACCTAATCGTATGCCTAATCTCTACCTGTCTCTCGCGCCTGTTTCTACCTTCTCCCTGCCCTCCACACCACGATCCCCTCACCTCCTTCTCTTCCTCTGTTCTCCCGACCTCTCACACACTCTCCACACCACACACTCTCTCTCACCGCCCTCTTAAATCTTTCAAACACTCGCTTTTATTCGCACTCCAAATACCACGACTATTCCATATCGCGCCGGAAGCGGAAGTCTAGATCTACTTTATATATATCTACTCAGATACTTACATATAAGCAGATCTGAAAAGATATGAGGTGATTTAATATAGTAAATCTGAGTAAATATAAAATCCACTAATCCACTAAGATCCACTAATAAATAAAAAAAAAATAAAAGTGTAAATTTACATAGGTCTATTTAGATATTTTTTACATTTATTTGTATTTAATTTGAGTCTAATTAGATTTATTTTTCTATTTTTTTAAATTTTTTATTAAGTATAAAATTATTAGATTAAATCTTTATTACATATAATTACAAATGTATAGTACACTAATAATATATGTACTCTGTATATTTATATTATATATAAATATACAGAGTACGACTTATTTTTGAACCTATGTTTATATAACTTGTTTTCTTTCTTTTTGGATTCTCAATTACTTTACGAAATATTGCAATTTTTT
>NW_018021681.1:0-1484 GCF_002006095.1 Pseudomyrmex gracilis
TAGTCACGCCGTTCGTGGTCGGCTCCCTCGGCTCATGGGACCGGAGGAATGAGGCGGTGTTGAAGCTGCTGCGTGTCTCCAACACGTACGCAGCGATGATGCGCCGTCTCATGGTCTCCGATACCATACGCTGGTCGCGGGACATTTACGTGGAGCACGTCTTCGGGGTGCGGCAGTACGCGGCGGCTGCTCGGTCACCCGGCGGAACGCTCCGAGACAATACGCGAGCGATTCACCGTCGTTACGGGCACCGGGAGATGGCGATCCTGGCGCATCGCGGGCGCCAGGCGTAGGGTCCTCCTCTCACGTTAATTTTATTGTTTATATATTTATTTATTTGTTTGCGTGTTAATTTATTCCGAGGGTGTATGCCGCGTAATTTATTATTGGCCTATTTTAATTTTATTTTATTTTTATTTTATCTCTGACGTAGTAATTTTTAATTTTTATTTCTTCTGACTACGTTTTTGTTGTATTTTTATTTTTTGACTTTTTGTTTTATTTTATATTTTTTTTGACTTTTATATAATTTTATACGGGCCCCCGAGTGTGAACGCCGCGAACTTCTTTTGTAACGGTTCTACTTTTCGGGAGTTAATATTCCGTTGTTTTATATCTTTTAATTGTGCGGAGTAGCTCGTCGGATTCCAGGAACAGGTAAGAAAATGAGTGAACTCGGTGGTTTATAATAACGAGTTAAATTTATTCAATTAAAACAAAAGAAACAACAAATAAAAATAATATGTACAAAAAAATAATGGAAAGAATATGCCGCGGAATTTATCGCGCGTGAGTAAGTCACGTTTTCAGCCGGTCCGCTTAAGTCTATGTACAAAAACTAAATTCCGGGCAGACGGCTGGTACTTTAAACGCGAAAGCCTCGGTCAAGGTCGTTCAGGAGCCTCGGCTAGATGTTTTGACGCGCGAGAGCCGCGGTATCGCTCGCAACGCGGGTTATCGCGAGAACCGTCTTTATTGCGGCGAAAGTCTCTTTTCTATAAAAGAGATTTACACGCTGTCGGGTCACCAACCGAGTTTTATCGGTTGCGAAGAAAATATTTACAATGCCGGAAAGTTACTTTTCCTTCGAAAAAGTAACCTTTGTCGTTCGGGCGATCTAGCGTCACTAGGCTTCTCTTTCTTTCGTGCATCGCTGATTCCCCTGAAGCGGCTCCAATGGAAAGAGAGCCGGTTTTCCCGGCGGAGAATCGAAAGATTCCCCGAGCGGAGCGGAAAGGATGCCGGTTTTCCCGGCGGAGAATCGAAAGATTCCCCGAGAGGAGCGGAGAAGAGAGCCGGTTTTCCCGGCGGAAAATCGAAAGATTCCCCGAGCGGAGCGGAAAAGAGAGCCGGTTTTCCCGGCGGAGAATCGAAAGATTCCCCGAGCGGAGCGGAAAGGATGCCGGTTTTCCCGGCGGAGAATACAAGATTCCCCCTGGAGCGGAGCGGATGCCGGTTTACCCGGCGGAGAATACAAGATTCCC
>NW_018021681.1:1834-14933 GCF_002006095.1 Pseudomyrmex gracilis
GATGCCGGTTTACCCGGCGGAGAATACAAGATTCCCCCTGGAGCGGAGCGGATGCCGGTTTACCCGGCAGAGAATCTAAGATTCCCTCGGAGCGGAGCGGATCTCTGAGTTGCGGTCGGTTTGCCCGACTGAGAAGAAGCTTTTCTGCTTGCTACCCGTAAGACCCGGAGATCGTAGCAGATCTCATTTTCCGGATTTTCGGGTCGGCTTTTATACCCGAGTTTTTCCCCGTGGTGGGGGTTTACAAGGATGCGCGAATAAACATATGTTTGTTTGTCACGGTGAGTTTCGTGGCGCGGCGAGGCGCGCGGTGCGGGCGCGGTACCAGCTGGTACTTGTTGGCGCGGGGTAGCGCGCGGTGCGGGGACGGCGCGCAGGCCATCGGCGTATATTTTAATATACGCTTGTTTCAAGTGATTATTTGGCGCAAAACGCCTTGTTTTTGGCCGGGACGGATGGTCGGTCCCGGCCGTAACGATTTGCATCGTTACACTTTATTGTATTTTATCCGAGTGTGAATGTCGCGTATTACTTTTGTATTTTAGTCGAATGTGTATGCCGCGTCTATTTATTCACTTAATTATTTAAAGTTTGATATGCATGCGAGTTTATGTATAGCATGCGACAGAGTAGCGCAAAGGAAGGTATATTGTTTTTAGCCGCGCCGCTGCTCCCAGGCCCTTATCTTTAATAGTGGTACTGCGACCTGGCCTGGGAGCTTATACATTTGTATACCAAGTATTGTTGCGCGCATATTGTGAGTATCGCCCCAGCCGGTTAGCTGGGGCGATATTTTATCGCAATCACCCGAGCCGTGACGAGGGGGTGCATCTTACCCCTCACTGGAGACGGTAAGTATGTGCCCCCTCTCACGGAATTATTTGCGCCTCCTAGGCGGGGGGGCCATGTCCCCGGCCAATTCTATTTAAAAATATTGCGCGCGAGCGTGGGTGGCAGTTGCCGCCCATACATTCTTTATTGTATACCACCCCGGGGGAGCTTGTCCCCCCGGGGAACATTAATTGTTAATATAAACTATAGTTACTCTGTTCTTATCAGCTTAATATCTGATACAGACCGCAAAGCGGTCTCAGAATATTAAACTGATTTTTGGAACTGGACGGACGCCCGGAGCTTGCTCCGGCTCCGTCGCGGGTCATCCCGGTCTTGCAGTGCCGCCGGGCTTGGCCCAGCATTGAATAATAAAAAGACAGTTCCAAGAATCAGTTTAATATAACTGTATTATAGCCAGTAAGGCCTTTCCGGGCTTTAAAAAGCGATTTTCGAGGAGAAGCGATTTCTCGAAAAAGTGGTTTTCGCGCGTTTGTGTGTTTCTGTGTTCTGCGACCACCTAGGAGGCCCGGAGAGAGGCGATACTTCTGTGTACGAGAGGAGGACAGTTTTATTTGGTAAAAGTGAGTTATATACTTTTGTTTTTCCGGCTTCAGGAGATAGACGCTCGGTCTCTTCGCGAAAAAGTGATTTTTCCGGTTAGGCGAAGTGTGAGACACCTGGCGGGATAGTGCGTGTGCGCGTTTTATTTCTATATTATTTTTGTCTATTTATTTATTTATTTATTACACAAGTGCGCGTCCGTCTTCTATTTATTTTATTTTTATATTTTTTATTTTCTATTTCGTGTGTGTCGCCCGCCAGGTTGTTCATCGAAATTGCTGCATCATCCTCGTGTTTGTGTGTGTCAGGAGTCCTGTTCGTAACGGACAAATCTGTTTAAATAAAAGAAAAATAAGAAATATAATACCTACCTTCCTTTAATTTCCTTCCTGTTCAGGTATTCTGCTGCTGCTGCATTAGTGAGGGAGGGTGTTAATTCCTGTTTTTTATCTTCTGACTAATTATTTTATTTATTTATTTATACATTGCTTTGCACACTCTCATTTTACCCGTGTGTAAGGCTACAAAGAATGAGATAACGGTTGGAAATAAAACATTTTTTTATATTAATTTTACTCCAATTTTGTTATAATCCACCCACCTCCTGCCACTGTTATTTATTTATAATAACTTATCTGCAGCAACTTCCACCGCAGCACCCTGTGACAGATTCTCGGAGGGTAGGTTAGGTCTCCTGTCCTTTGCAGCACTTCCCCAGCTCGCCTGCCGCTAAAACACATTTACAGGGAATTAATTAATTATTTATACATACACATACACAGTGCCTGTTACTGGTGCCTGCCACTTAAATTATATATATACTTACATTTTTGTTCATCCACACGCCTCTGCAACGATCACCAGCACATAACCTGCAACACATAGGGGGAACATAATTAGTAATTTCAGTGTGTTAATTTGTTTATAGAGAGGTAATATACGGCAAGTTGGGATCGCGCGTTCCCCCCGATCCCAACGATATACAATTTATATTTATTTAAACAAAATTCACCCTCTATATTAATAAAAAGATTGCGGCTGGTGACATCCGTGTGCGGAGGCATATCGGGCAGGCACCCCGGGGTTAGGTTGTGACCGGGGTTAGGTATGTTTTAGGTCAAGGACTTACTTTTGTTGAACAGAATCACGGTCGCCAGTTGCTGCTTGCCCTCAGCAACAAGGGTGGCTGCCTGTAAATCCTCCCACAGGGTTGTTTCTTCCCTCAGGATCCTTGTAAAGGCAGGGTGTAAATTGCGCACTTGCACAAATCACAGTCACAACGTGTTTTATTTACAAGTACGTATATTTCATATATATTAGTACACACAACGTTTATGCATTTATACCTAAGTTTATTAAACACACTGGAATTTTTATAAACAACGCGCGTGTTACTTTCGTTGTTATCCGAGCCTTCGAAGTTGTTTTTTCGCACGAGTTCTAGACTATACATCTGTATCGCGCGAGCTTCGTGTTGCGACTGACTTGAGAAGATGGCCGTCTCTTCTTCTCGGCTCTCTAAAGCCCGTTCCACACGGACCACCGCACGCTGCGCCTTTAGGTGTGTTCTAACTACTAAGTTCCTAAACACGGAACTCCCACACAGGCGCGAGTTAAGGAATGATTTTTACACTCTCGTAACTCTGACTACCCATACAACAACAATCCGGCTATTTTATTTATTAAATTAACAAATTACCTAAAATTGATAATTAAGAAAAAATTTTGTTATAGGCCACTTCTACTCGACTCTCCGCTCACTCGGATACCAAAATTTTCTCTTAATCGTAACTTTTTGAAAATTTATCATAACCTTGATTAACAATTTTAATTACGCTAATGGGTTTTGTTACACCCTCCGGATTGCTCTTATTTACTTTCTTGACCTTAATCTCGACCTTTATTACTTAATTCGCCTCTGTGTGTCTTCACACTTAAAACTAACTTGCACCGACGCTTACTCTACTACCACAGCCTTTCTTTTGTACTTTCAGGCTTTAAAAAACAAAATACAAACTTAAGGATTGAAAACTGAACCAGCGTCCTCCACGGTGCCTCACAAGAACGAAAAGCAAAATAAAACACCTTAAACAGGTAAACAAAACTTGAGCCTACACCTCGGCTCCTTACTACCAACGCAACTCCTACTTTCTAGTCTAGGGTATTTTTATTGCGTACTTAAACCCTTAACCTCCAAGCACATGTTAGACAATACCTCCCCCTCTTAAGGAGTTGTTTACTATTGTTTAACAACACGTGTAACTAAAAGAAAACTAAAACCAGCGTCACTGCGCTGTGGCTAGTGCCTTGCATTTTGGCTGCTAACCCGCAGGTAAGTACAACCAACAACAACAACAGGAAAACTTACGCTTACTAAAGTTACTACTAGAACTGTAAACACTTTGCTTAACCTAATAATTGTCTTTTTTCCCTTTCAGGAATTCGCTGTATACTTGATTCCGTCGAGTACCTCGTCCAGAATCAGCTCCGACCAGCGCACGGCTTCCCTTCGGAGCTCCTTTTGTTCATAGTCCCTCTGCGCCTTTAAGATCATCTCCTTGAGTGACCATGAGGAACCCTGGGTGCTCACCATCGCCCGGACATCCTGCTGGATTTTTAGATCTGGTGACAAGGTTGCATTCACTCCACTCGCGCATCCGCGTCGCATCGATCTGCCGCACCTGTCAAATAATATTATTATTTTATTGTTTTTATTTATTATATTTATTATATTTTACCTTTTTGTTATTGCCCGTAACTCCGTGTGACAGGTGCGTTGCTGTCGCCTACCGAGGCGACACCAAGCGAAACAACCGCGAAACCCATTAAGGCGTATCCGCAAACCTTAAGGCGTATCCGCACAGGCACTGTGCCAAGCGTTCTAAAAATGTCCCTAGAGGCCGAGCCTAGGGAAATTGTAATAGAGATCCCGCTTCCCGCGCGCGTAATTTGTCCTCCCTGCCACGGCAGCGACCAATTACGTCCCTCCGTGCGCGCGGGAACTTTCGCTGACCCGCCTCACCTCGCTAAACATCTAAAAAAAGACCACCCGGGAAATTCAATAGGTTATAAATGTGGATTCTGCGGGTACAGGGGGAAAACGAGGTACCCGCAGAAAGACGTTAAATTGCACATCAAAAAATTGCACCCCCAACCCCCGGTTGACGCGGAGGCGGGTCATAGTAGATTAGATAGCGAACCTGGAGCCGCGCCATCTTCCGCGTCGTCAGCGGCCCCGACCATAAATAAAAATCCCCCCTCAAAGCGTAATCCCTCCGTGAACTCGCGGCAACCCGGCGCACGCGCCACCACCACCGCCACCAAGAGGGCCCGCCCAGCTATAAGGACTCAACCCAGCGGGCCCTCTCCATCATCAACACCACCTACGACAGGACCATCCCCCACCTACGCAGCCGTCACAGCAGGAGAAGCGGCCGCCATTACCATGAGGCCGCCGAGAGCGACGGCTGCAGTGACGGTGCCCCAGCCGGGACCATCGAAGGAGGCCGTCCCGAAAAAGGCGTCGACAAAGAGAACTACTGCCGCGAGGAGAGACACAGTCGCGGATTTATCTACCCCCTCGAGTGGGGGTAGCAGTATCATCAGGAAAGCCGGCACCTCGTCGCTCGCGCGCCGCCCTCCCCCCCCAACGCCATCCTCAGCAGGCAGCTACACCGCCAGGGGGGAAAGAAACCTAACCACACGAACATCTAGATCGCCCGCCGCCACACCATCACCGCAGGAGGCCACAAGAATGCTGCGGGCTAACGGCGCACCCAGCAGGACATCCGGAGCTGCCCCCCCGCTCCCCGAAGGAGGGGCCAGCGAGGACATCAGCGGGGGGCGTCGCCAGCAGGAGGCCGTCCGCACAAAAATCACCTCGGCAGACCACCCGCTATAATTGGATGGAATCCCTCGATAGGCGGACGGTCTCAAACGCCCCGGTCGAGAAGAGCTCCGAGGCGACGAAGCGAAAATTCCCCCTGTCTCTGAGGCGAGATGGGGGGCCGGCGTCACGGGGGCTGCAGAGCGCAAGGGTTTCACCCGAGAAGAGCTCTGCAGGTATGCCGGCCCGTACATCGTCCGGCAGTCCCGTGGCATCGATACCGGCAGCAGCGGCGTCGCCACGTTCGGGGGAGGCCAGCAGCAGGGAAGTGACATTACCCCCCCTCGGCATACCATCTCCTCCACCGATACCAGCAGCGGGGGCACCGAAAATCACGTCCAACATCCGAGTGACGGTGCCTCCCGCTCTGTTGCAACAATACGTACCGACGACGTCGCTGCCCGCGACCGTCACCACCACCACGGTGACAACAACGACGTGTGGGAGCCCCATTATGGCCACGGGTCTCTCACTGGGGGGGCGCAGTACCGAGTCCCCCCCTGCCAGCAAGACGTCAATCACCGCCGGTGGTGCAACGGACCGTCTGGTCGCCCGCACCCTGCAACGAGGGATTCTCCCTCGTAATGGGAGAGGGTGCGTGGGGCCAGACAAGGAAGAGAAAGACTCCACCCCATGAACACCCTGGGGTGGAGCAGCAACAGCAGCAGCAGCAGCAGCAGCAACAACAGCGAAGGTCGACGCCACCAGCGAGGGACTGTGGGGTAGCAGAGGTCCAAAGCGGTGGTGAGTGGACCGTGAGTCGCGGGAGAAGAGCGGGGAGAAGACACTCCGCCACAACCCCCGCGAATAATACTTCCCCAATTTTAGCGCCGGCGGAGTCTGGGTCGCGGGCGACGCGTACCCCGCCACCCGTAACGTCGGCGAATTATTCCTTCCTTCCGTTAACCGGGGGGGATCGGGACATTAATCTCCCATTAGTGGAGGCTCGGAGCGAGCCAGCCGGGGGCGTTCTCCCGTAAATTCAAATCCCACGACCCTAGGACGTGTCGAGCGGGACATACCTACAAGATCGCCTCGCAGCGTTGCGTCCGCCGATGCGCAGAGCCCGCGGCGTCCCGTCAACAATGCGCCCCCCCGGCCGTCTCCGCAGCGACCCGCGCCGCGTCCCGTTCCCGCTGAGAGGCGGGGCGGGCGCGCGCGGCTAGCCGAAAGAGACGCGCTGGTTGGGCGTGCGGCGGGCGTCGCCTCGGTTGCGGACCTGGAGGACTTCGCGGCGCAAGTCGCGAATTACTTCGGGAAGGATGCANCGGNCGCTGGGCATCGACGCGGCGTATCCGCTAATCGTCCAGTGCGTGCAGGGTCGGAGCGACCGCGTCGAGGAGCTGGACATGCGCCTGGTGAGCGAGACGGCGCCAATAGGGAGGGAAATCGCCAGGGAACTCAGAGAGAAGGACGCGCAAATTGGGTGCGCGAAGCGGCGCGTATACAGGCGCTATACAGGGGCAACCGACGCAAGGCTGTTCGGAAAGTGCTTCATGGGCCCCCTGAATTCTGCAAAGTGCAGAAGGAACGAGTCCATGAGTACTTCACCGAACTATACCGCGGCGGATTGCCGCTGGATGGCGCCGACGCCGTGGAACCAACTTAGCCTCTGACGGATGGTGAGTTGGCGTTCCTCACGGATCCCTTCACGGAGCGAGAGGTCGAACGTCGCATCCGGCGCGTGAGCAACTCCGCGCCGGGGCCCGACGGGCTGACCTACAAGAACCTCCGTGAAGCGGATCCTGGGTCACGTCTTCTCACCGCGTTATTTAACATCTGCCTGCGCCTAGAGGTTGTTCCCGCGTCCTGGAAGAACTCCAATACCGTGTTGGTATATAAAAAAGGCGATCAAAATGATTTAGATAATTGGCGCCCTCTCGCTCTGGGCGATACTACGCCCAAGCTCTTCGCCGCGGTCGTAGCCGATCGTCTGACGGATTGGGCGATATTTCATCAAAAGCTTAGCCCAGTACAGAAGGGTTTCCTGCGGGACGAGGGGTGCTACGAGCACAACTTCGTCCTGCAGGAAATCCTGACAGACGCGAGACGATCTGAAAAAGAATTGGTCGTGGCGTGGCTGGATCTATCCAATGCGTTTGGATCGGTTCCGCACGCAACTATCAGGGGAGCATTAGCTCGGTCCGGCGTGCCTGCGTCCCTTACAAATTTGTGGGGGTCCATGTACGCAGGATGCACAACATGTGTGCGCACGTCCGACGGGTGGACGGCACCAATCCCCATCCGCTCTGGAGTTAAACAGGGATGCCCTTTAAGCCCCATTATATTCGATTTCGCGATTGATTCCGTGTTGCGCGCGGCCACCGCAGAAAACGCGGGGTACTCCATCTTAGGGCAGCGGTGGTCCGCACTAGCGTACGCGGATGACATCGCACTAGTAACGGATACTCCAGAGGGGATGCGACGACTTCTCACCGTCGTGGAACCTGAGGCGCGGTCGGTAGGCCTGCGATTCAATCCCGCAAATTGTGCAAGTTTGCACATCCGAGCGGGGCGATTGGATCGCGTCCTTCCGACCCGCTTCGAGATCCAGGGAGAGATGATGCAATGCCTGGCAGAAGGAGAAGGATATAGGCACCTCGCCATTCCGACGGGGTTTTCCGTTGATCAGAACCCTTATTCTACGATCCAGGGCATGATGGAGGACTTGCAGCGCGTCGAGCGCTCGTTGCTAGCCCCGTGGCAGCGAGTCGAGATGGTGGCTACTTACATCCTGCCACGTCTCGACTTCTTGTTGCGGGGTGCCAAAGTGGAGAAGGGCCTCGTGAAAGTCGCGGACAAGCAGATAAGGAGGCTGGCCAAGTCGTGGCTCATCCTCCCTCAGCGCGCCAGCGCGGAGGTAGTCTACCTCCCTCCTAACAAGGGGGGATGTGGCCTGCTTCCGCTCGCTGACCTCGCCGACGTCCTGACGATAGCGCACGTCTTCCGTGTTCTCACGGCTGGCGACGCTGGAGTCAGAGACCTGGCGTGGGCGTCGCTGAGGGGAGTGGTTCAGCGGCGAATTGGTTAAGTACCAACGGAGCACGACATCGCTTCGTTTCTCTTGGGCTCGCTCGAGAGAAAGTTCCGCGACGGTGGAGAGCGCTCCCTTTGGTCTGACGCGCGAAACGCGTGTAGGCGGCAGTCCTCCAGATTGCGGATCCGCTGGATGTGGGCGGAAGAGACGCGGGAGCTTCTTCTGGAGTGTCGAGGCACGGGGGGTAACCTGGTGAAGATCCCACCAGAAGCGCGGGCGCAGGTCATCCATGCACTACGCCTGGCTATCGCGTCGTATTATACGAGCACACTGCTCGCTACAAAGGATCAGGGGAAGATGTTTGAGGTGGCCATGCATCATGGAGGGAGCAATCACTTCATGCGCACTGGCAGCTTCACCCGCTTCGCCGACTGGCGCTTCTTGCACCGAGCCCGACTCGACGTGTTGCCGCTCAACGGCGCACGTCGGTGGGGGGAGGGCGATGCGCGTTGTCGGCGGTGCGGAGGAAGTGCCGGGACCCTTCCCCACGTGATCAATCATTGTGGGGTCCATTCCGACGCGATTCAGCTCAGGCACGATGACCTGTTGCTACGATTAGCTAGGGCCACCCGACTGCCAGGTGAAGTCCGAATTAACCAGCGGGTCGAGGGGGTCGATCCCGAATTGGCGAATCTTCGGCCCGACCTCGTGATTCGTCACGAGCAGTCGCGGTCGATAATAATTGGTGACGTCACGGTGCCCTTCGAGAACCGTCGTGAGGCGTTCGATGAAGCAAGAGCGAGGAAGGTCGCCAAATACACTCCTCTTGCTGAGGCCCTCACGCGGGAAGGGTACCGTGTGGTAGTCACGCCGTTCGTGGTCGGCTCCCTCGGCTCATGGGACCGGAGGAATGAGGCGGTGTTGAAGCTGCTGCGTGTCTCCAACACGTACGCAGCGATGATGCGCCGTCTCATGGTCTCCGATACCATTCGCTGGTCGCGGGACATTTACGTGGACACGTCTCCGGAGTGCGGCAGTACGCGGCGGCTGCTCGGTCACCCGGCGGAATGCTCCGAGACAATACGCGAGCGATTCGCCGTCGTTACGGGGAGCGGGAGATGGCGATCCTGGCGCATCGCGGGCGCCAGGGTTAGGGTCCTCTTCTCCCGTTAATTTTATTGTTCATATTTATTTATTTGTTTGTGTGTTAATTTATTCCGAGTGTGTATGTCGCGTAAGTTATCATTGGGCCATTTTTAATTTTATTTTATTCTTATTTTATTTCTGACGTAGTAATTTTTAATTTTATTTCTTTTGACTACGTTTTTGTTATATGTTTTATTTTTGTTTTTTTGACTTTATGTTTGGTTTATATTTTTGATTTTTATATAATTTTATGCGGGCCCCCGAGTGTGAATGTCGCGAACTTCTTTATTGTATTTTACCCGAATGTGAATGTCGCGTTCTACTTTTGTATTTTAGTCGAGTGTGTATGCCGCGTTTATTTATTTACTCATCTATCGTTTTGCGTTGTCTATTACTATTACTGGGCATGCTGTTTGTGATGTAGTAATGCCCCAGAGTAGCTTCTTAGCCGCGCCGCAGCTCCCGGGTCCTTTATATTAGTTTTGGTACTGCGTGTGACCCGGGAGCATATATACATATGTATAGTTAAAATTAACTCTGTGCGCACATTGTGAATATCGCCCCAGCCGGTTAGTTGGGGCGATATTTTATTCACAACAACTTTAACCGTGATGAGGGGGTGCATCTTACCCCTCACTGGAGACGGTAAGCATGTGCCCCCTCTCATGGAGTTTCTTGCGCCCCCTAGCCGGGGGGGTTTTGTCCCCGGCCAATTTTTATTTTAAAATTTCTGCGCGCGAGCGTGGGCGGCAGTGTCTGCCCTCACACTTATTTTGTATACCACTCCGGGGGAGCTTGTCCCCCCGGAGAACATGATTTGGTTAAATAAAAATAAAGTTACTCTGTTTCTTTTCCTCTTCGGTTAGCTCTTGCCTCTTGCCCTTCTCTTCCTTTGTTTTAGTGCTCTCCTTCGCTTCGCACGTGCATGCCTCCGCGGGAGCTCTACTCAGCGCGTCCGCGTTGGTATTCGCCTTCCCTTTCTTATGCATGATTTCGTAATCATATTCTTCTAATTTCAAACGCCATCGCACGAGCCGCGATTCGGGCTCTTTTACATTAAAAAGCCACACCAGTGCCTTATGATCGGTGATAATCTTGAACTTCGTTCCGTACAAGTAAGGCCTGAAATGCTTTACCGTCCACACAATTGCGAGTAACTCTTTCTCCGTCGTGCTGTAGTTTCGCTCAGCTTTATTCAGTACTCGACTCGCGTATGCAACCGGCCGATCCTGACCTACCGCACCTTGCGATAGCACCGCGCCGACCGCGTAACCCGACGCGTTGGCTGTGACAATAAACTCTTTGTCAAAGTCCGGATATGCGAGCAACGGAACGCTAATTAATTTTTCTTTCAAATTCTCAAATGCTTGCTGTTGCTCGGGCTCCCACTCGAACACTTCTTTTTGTAACAGTCGTGTCAACGGCTTTGCTACTTTTGAGAACTGGTCGATAAATTTTTTGTAGTATCCTGCCAGATCAATGAACGCCTGTATATCTTTCGCTTTTTTTAAGACCGGAACCCCTTGACCGCCATTATTTTCGACGGATTCGGCGATATACCCTTCTCGGTGATTACGTGCCCTAAATACGTGACCTCTTTGCGAAAAAATTCGCACTTGTCCTGCTGCAACTTTAAGTTGTACTTCCGCAACTTGTCAAAGACCTCTTGTAGCAGCTTGCTGTGCTCTTGCAAGCTCGCACCGTGTATCACGATGTCATCAAGATACACAAAACACTTTATACCCCGTAGTCCCATCAAGACTGAGTTCATCAACCTTTGAAATGTCGCCGGCGCGTTTTTCAATCCAAAAGACATTCTGTTATACTCATAGTGACCATGCGGCGTTGAGGACGCCGTCTTACCTCTGTCTTCTTTGTTCATTGGTATCTGATGATACCCGGACGTCAAATCTAACGTTGAGAAATACTTCGCATTTCCAAGTTGATCCAACATTTCTGCAATATTTGGCAGTGACAATGAATTGCCTATTGTTGCCTCATTTAGTCAACAAAAATTTACGACTATTCTTAATTTTCTCATGCCGGACGCGTCCATTTTTTTCGGAACCAGTAAAGGTGCGTTCCACTGACTTTTACTATCGCGTATTATTCCGCTTTCTAACATTTCCTCGATTTGTTTTTCTCATCTTGTTTATGCTTCTGCGGCAACCGATATGGCTTAACGTTTATCGAAGCGGTGTCAATTCTCGCAGGTATTTTATGCTTCACCGCGCTTGTTTTAGATAGCGGCTCCCCTGCAAGGTGGAATACGTCTTGATACTCCTCACATATCTCGTATAATGTTTCTTTTTCTTCTTTATTTAAATGCTTCACTCGCAGTGCCTCTTTTACTCTTTCGCAGCGTGTTGACCTTTCCGTTTTTATGCTTACGTTTGCTACTTTGCTACTTGTCTCACTCTTTTCTTTTAGCGTTTCCAACTTAACAAGCGGAGTGCCTATTTTTACCGTTTTTCCCGTAGTATTTATTATACTCACGGAGCAAAAATGTCTTTTTGGTTGTACCAAACAGCTTCCTATAACAACTCCTGGTTGCGTCTCTTTCCCTTGTACTATGCCGACCTGATTACCATTAGTAACAGCCTGCACGATTGTTTCACTACGAGGTTGCAATTCTATACTTTTATATAGGCGCAACTGTAACGTGTTTTTTTCCCAGCGAGAGTTTTCCCGCTCTGTAAACATGCTTGGCATTGTGCTTTTTTATAAAGTCATTTCCTAAAATGCCTTGATAGCGAATTGAGAAATTGTCTCTCACAACGTAAATCGGATGCTTAATACTTTTGTCTTTTAGCTGTATAGTTGCTGTGATTTTTCCTATGACGCATGCTTGATGCCCTGTAAGGCCTGTCAGTTTCATGCTCGTCTTCTCGGCTAGCGTTTTCCCCTGTAAGTATTTCTTTTTGATCAATGACACTTTAGCTCCAGTGTCATAAAGCTATTCTGCTTTGCCTTTCTTTGCTTCTCTCATCGGTACACTGACCAAGTCCAGAACTGCTTGCGCAGCATTTAGCTCGGCTACCTATACTTCTGCCACTGACACGAATTTTTTCTTTTCTTTTCCGTTGTCCTCTTCGTCACTTGATAACTCGTTATTGTCACTTCGGCTTTTCTTTTTTTTGTCTTTTGCGGCACATATAGCTTTTGCAGCACCCGTTTTATATTTCCTGCCGTTCAGTGACTAGCAAGTTTCCTTGACATGCCCTGCTTTCTTACAATAACTGCACGTTTTGTCCACAGCATTTACCCTGCTACCGCTCGGTTTTAACAATGCTGTTCTGCTAGACCGACACTCTCTTCCGTAAAACCCGATTTTTCCGCACTTGTAGCACGCGTTTTTTCCATAACTTTTTCCCATCTTTCGCTTTACTGCAAAATTTCCCACGTGGCTGCTTTGTGGTGCCGCCACCTTTTCCTCAGATCTTGCTGCGTTTATAGCCTCTTGCAACGTTCCATAGTTGCGTGATCTTATTATTACCCTGATATTACTCCTTAAACCTATTTGGAACTGTTGCAACGCTTGCTCTATAATAGTACTCATAATAGTACTGTTGCGTCCGCAGTGGCGGTTCAGCTCTGTCGCCGGTCTCCGCGATTCGCACTCACACCCGCGGCCAAGAAAGGACGCGGTTTCTCGTTAAAGAACTTTATTACAACTCGAAATACAACGATAATTA
>NW_018021681.1:14983-21173 GCF_002006095.1 Pseudomyrmex gracilis
CAAACGCGTCGTGACAGTTCCGCGGTCGCGATTCTTCTCTCTTGCTTCTCTTCTTTTCAACAACCCGTCGTCGCCCGGTAACCGACAGTCACACCGATCGCGCGCCGTTCACGCGGCTCCCGCGACACATACGCGGTGACCCCCGCGTAACAGTACGTTTCTCTTCTATGGTGTGCTCTTTGCCTTCCACCATAGATTCGTACAACTCCATGGCCGTTTGATTTACTCTTTGACCGTATACTTGTGCGTTTTCATTACTCTTTTGTCGCAATGTGTTAAATTCTATTTGTAATTGTGTAGTGTTTTGCTTTGCAGAATACGTAATTTCTATTTCTGCTTTTAACTTACCAAAATTGCGAATATTCTTTGTTTCGAAGTCAATCAACGCCTGCCCTCTTAGCTTGGTTCGCAATACTGCTTGCAGGAGAGCGGGTTTTTCTGCAGGTTTGACCATTCCTTCTGCGTACTTGCACGCATACAAAAATTCTCGAACTTGCTCGGATGACTTTCCAGTAAACGTCAGTATCATTCCGACCATGTTTTTCAATTTCAGACTACCGTTGTACAACACGGCGCGATTTCTTACGTCGTCAGCTGTTCGTCCGTACGTCACGTCTAACTGTTCGCTCGGACGTCTGTACACGTGTCGCGTCATCGACACACCCGTCCCGTGTGTCTCGCGGAGTTCCGTCACCCAACGGTCCACCGCGTCTATTCGCGAACTTAGTGCTTTCAATGACCGCAGTACCTGTTGTAGCATTGCGTCAGCGCGGTTGTAATTTTGCCCACTTGTTTCCGCGGCTTCGCGCCCCGTGGTGCCGCCCGCAGTCAACTCGCTACGCATTCGGTAAATTTCGCGTTCCACTTCTTCGCAAGTCCAGTTTATATTTTGTTCGTCAAGTTTCTGATCCATACTTTCGGTATTCATTCCGGCCTGCTGTCTTGTGTTAAACAACTCGCACTCGTATGAAACTAAAGAAAACTTCTGAATACCACTGCTCGGGGTTCCACTGTTTTCAACTCTACCGCGATTTATTACACTTTGGAAATGACCGGCTATACTACCGTTTAAATCAAACGGGAATTCTCTTTCTATAATCACATTTGGATACAAATTTTTATTATGCCTATTTATTTCTGCTTCTTGATAAAAAGCCGCCGGTGCGGTTCTTGGTTCCCGTACCGGTAATAGACTTTGTAATGACCGCGCTAATTGCTCAGATTGTACGCCGCGTTGTTGCAAACGCCAATCACCAAACATATGTATCGCTTGCTTTTACAAAATATTTATTCGATTTACAGTAGTTGACTTAATTCCGCTTACGAGAGTTGTATCTGTGTGGTGTTGCTGACTCAGCTTTCTTTGCGCCGCTGCTACCGCTGCCTCGCCGCTTTGCTGATTCGTTGCTTTGCTGCTTCTCTGCTCTGCTGCTACCGCTGCTTCGCCGCTACCTCTGCCTCGCTTGCATTGTCTGCCTTGTCGCTTTTGCTGCTTTTTCGGCTGTCCTTTGCTCTTTTTTGGTGCCCTTTGTGGCCCTTCCGTCACAGCTGCTTGTCTGCTTGCCGCTTGCTGTTTCCGGAGTTTTTCAGCGGTAGATTTTGTTTTCGATCTGCTACTGTAGTCCGGCCGCTTCCTTATCTCCGCCTTGTGTCACTGCCCGTCGCTTGGCTTGCGTTAGGTCAGTGTTGCCGTGTAACTCGAGACTGTTAGTTCGCAGTGTCTTTCTTCTTGTTTTGAATGGTGTATAAGACACTTTTTAATGACTGCTTTTACTTTCTTTTTGTTTCAAAAACAGTATTAACCGGAACGGGGTTTTAACACATATATTTCTTGTGTACTGCAACGCTTTTTCCTTCGAAGAGCTGCAATAAGAAAAAGTGACTCGCCTCCGCTGAGTGGAAAGTCACCGATCGGGTGAGCCCGAACGAGAGCTGAACACCCGGAACCGTCAATTAATTTTAGGTTGTGATTTGGGCGCCAGGCACGTGTTTCACGTGCCGATTGTGTGACGTCCCGTCGCTGGTATTCAGGCCGGCTAGCTCAATTACTCCGAACGGAGAGGGGCGGGGTATACAAGTTGGTAAAAGAAAGGAGAATACGCCACGGGGGAGATTAAATAAAATACGCGAGAATTTAAAGTAAAGATTAACAAAGAAGGGTTTATTGCGTCGATATGCAAGAATTATTACACAACGATTTTACAGAAGAAAGTTTAATATAGTCAGCGTTATTCGCCGAATTCTATCGCGCGAGAAGGCTTCAGCTGTTTTTATGCAAATTNCGGAGTCGCGTGCGCTAGACACCGCGCCGGTGTTTACGCGACTCGGCGAGCCGGGTCGTTGACCGGATTTANACTCGCGTCTGATCAGCTGTTTGCCTGTTTTGAACGACGATAACCAGCGTTACAGACTTCGCCGGTTCTGCGCTCTCTGAATTAACTAAGACGCGATCGCTCCTTAACAAATGTCGATAGCTTTTCTATGATCACTTTTATTCGAGTCGATAGCACCCGTCGGTCGCGATATCGCAATCGTCCCCTGTGAGTAGTCTATCACTCTCACGGCTCCGGGAAAGCTTGCTGCGGAATTCGCTCTTGTTTTTCCGGGCTCAGCGCACGTGCACGCGGTTCGTATACAATATCGAGAATTCGCCTCGCGCGATCTCCGATAACAGNAACGCGTGACGATAGCACCCGTACTTTTCTCGTTACGATTCAAAGAGTTTTCCTCCGGGGCGCGTGACCGTTCGATAGCTGAGGTGGCGGGTAATCCACGCCTTAACGACGTAGGCCGATAACTTATTATTNGTCGCCCGATTGCGACTGCTCGCTCCACTCGAAAAACCCGAACAATAATTATAATTTCGGACGGGGCACTCCGGTCCCCTACGCGACAATGTGGGCGATACAGGGCCCTCGAGACAATACAAATAAAAAATTATAGCGCGAGTGGCGCAATACGAAGAGTAAATTTCGGCTTCGCGCCGGTACCTCACCGGTGTAGATTCCCCGGACAGGATCCAGTCACTCTGCAGATTCGCCTCCAGCGGCCGTCCACGTCCGTCACCGAGAATCTGCTCAACGACCTCTCGCTAGCCGCGTTCTCTCCCTCTCGTCCACGCTCCGACCTCGCACTCGGTCCTGGCACTCGTCCTCACAATCGCTATCGCGGCACTGGCAATGCGCGTAGATCGCTCGCTCTTTTTCGCTACNCGACTACTTCTCGCTGAATTCCAACGATTCTAACAATTTTCTAATAAGTTGCTGAGTATTAACAATTCTCTAACANGTTTCGGAATACTAGCAATTCTAACAATTCTCAATTCTCGCCCGCTCTGCAGCCGCTTTTATACCGTCTCGCCGGTATCCCTTCGAAGGGGCTCCCCTCAGCGGGGGCGATCTCGTCAACCTATCAAATTGATTAGGCGTTGAGACCACGTGCCTTGATCCGTCGCCGTTGCTTCCGTCGAATCTTCAACGGCTCTTTTCAGGGTCGACTCGGACCCGCTGAAGTTGTTGATGTTGTTTATTGTTTTCGCTGTCCGGCCTTCACCTTGCCGGTTACGCGGCTTCGTCACGGCTGTTTTGTTTTCCGTCAGCATCGCTCAACGGATTTTAGTGCCCTTGGCGCGCCTTGTCTCTCTCTTACGCGCCTTTTGCCCTCAGCGTCGAATTTCAGGAGTTGTTTCGCCCTTGTTCTCCGGCCTCTCCTGGTTTCACGGCGCCGTCTTTATCCTGGTTATCTCCTCGGCCTCCTCGTTGGTGCCGGTGAGGCTCGCATAGCCGGCCGTTTTATTTTATTCGGGGAAATAAAATTGATTAAGATCGGTTTTTCTTTTAGGTCGCGTGTATGCCCCGGAGGATTAACGGTTTCCGAGTGCGATTTCGAATTCCGGAGGCGAGTCTTTGTGACTAGGGCGGGCGGTGGCTGCTGCAACAGCTCGGCCACGTCACAGTACACATATATGTTTTTATATTTTGTTCTTTTAAATACACCCCCTTTTAACCTAGAACTCAATCGTTCTCGTTCCTTGTTTTTCCTTTTCCACCCAACGTCCGTTTCCTCAATCCAACCGGAATCTCCTGCTGAGTCCCGTCCTTGACACACGGAATGAGAGATCCCACCGCTGCTACCAAAATTTGTTGGATGTCAAAGAGGTCGGGTGGTAGAAGTTTAAGTTCTATGCTTGAACTTATATTATTATCTTTATTGCTCCGGTTACAATGTTTCTTACGTTCCTTACACGGCTGTTCCTCACTGTGGTAAACTCTCCGGCTTGCGGAGCCACACAGTGAGCTAGCAGTCTGATCGCGATCTTTGCCCTGCTTCATCCACGCAATCGATTTATAGTAGATCAATCGCGCCGATTCAGTAGGCCCACCGGTCCTAGCAACGGCCGTGCTAGTTACCGGTGCCGGTGTCGACACATGCTGCGTTGCACTTCGGACAATGCGGCGATGTGTCGCACCTGTGGCAACCAGCAGTTCTTCCTAGAACTGCTGCTTCTCCGCAACTTAACCAGGTCATTGAGCAATGACGGTGATGTCTTATCACATTGCTGAATATAAAGTATGTTGCGTTTTTAACTGATCATTACTTAATTTTTCTTTCTTAGACTGATTGCACAACTTTTGTTCTTACTTTTTCGTTTTACACGCATTTGCGCTGCTAAAACGTTTCTGTTTCTTATTACTGCCAATGGCAGCACCTTTTGTTGAACACTACATGGCTCTCGAGGAAAATGTTCAATTACATTTGTTTCAAAAATTTGTAGTAAATGTGAACGCAGTAAACTACGATCGTAAGTAACTATTTCAAGTTCAATATTAAAAACCCGAGATAGTGCAAAGGTTATTGCAAAAACCCCACAATCATTTTTGTTTAGTTGTTGTTGGACTGTAGGAAATGAAATAGAACGCTTTTTTTCAAACTAAGTTAAAAATAATTTACATAAAAATTCTTTATGTTGAACAATATATGTGTTTGATTTATACTCCGTAAAATTGTTAAAAAATATATATGCAAGTGGGCCGATACGGAGTCAAATACTAGGTGTTGATGTATGAACAAAAATCTTTATTTAAACATGCCAAACGTTTCGACTCTTGGTTTGAGTCATCCTCAGTAGCATACAAAAATCTACATAAGTAAATTAATATAAGAACCTTACAAAAATCAGAGAAGCAGCACGGGATAAATACAAAGTAATAATTACAACTCACCATTAAGAAAAAGATAGGTAGTACATCAGTTTGCAAAAAGGAAGAGGTATCAAATAATTAGTTGATATTCGTCACGGCGTTTCAAAATGTCCTCTCACCATGTTTCATGTTAGAAGGTACACAAAAAACATAACTACACAACTGATGTACAGCCTTTACAAAGTTCGGATATATAAGTACTTGTTCCCCACCACAATAACAATAATAAAGTCTTTAAAGGTGAACAGTCACTTTGATTTGTATATTTCCAGAAACGAGAAATAAGGTTTTAATTTCTCTGTATTTGACATAATATTAATAGCATTAGTTTGCAACTTACTTTGAATCATTTCAGAAATTATCGTTTATTATAATAGTTTTCACGATCCAGAATACGTACCTTATTCCAATTGAAATCATTCCTTGTCTGAAGGCGATGTTTAGTAACAACAGATAGATCTAAATGTTTTCGATTAATTTGATTCTTGTGTTCTGTAATTCTGGTTTTTAATTTCCTCTTGGTCTGGTCCACATAAAAAGCATTGCAAGAAGTGCACTCAAGGCAGTAAACTAAATTCTTATTTTGTTCTTTCTTTAAAGGATCTTTAAGTGCTTTAATAAATATGTCAAGTTTGTAATACTGCGAAATGCAAGGGAGACATCAACTAAAGAATTAAAGAATCTATTCCGGCTCTGTAGTTTCTAAACTAATAAATATATATTCGGTCATTGGAGCCATTCACTAGGTGTTGTGCGGAAATTATACGTGTATATATGTCCATATATACGTGTTCACATGTAAATTTTTACACATGAAATTCGAATTGAAGAAATTCAATTTCTTTAATTGTTAATTCACGCTGGAGGAAGATGGCGTTGTTCGAATATATATATATGAATATTGCGAGAAAAACTCCAAGTGCCTCGGTGGCCGAATAGGAAAGGCGACGGCACGGAAAGCCGGAGATTCCAGGTTCGACTCCTGGCCG
>NW_018021681.1:21333-29885 GCF_002006095.1 Pseudomyrmex gracilis
GTGTAAAAATTTACATGTGAACACGTATATATGGACATATATACACGTATAATTTCCGCACAACACCTAGTGAATGGCTCCAATGACCGAATATATATTTATTAGTTTATCAACTAAAGATTTTAATGACCTTGACATAAAGTCGGTAAGATTATTAATATAAGGGATCACAAAGAACGACTTCTTTTTATCTTGAGTGTCAATAGAGTTAACTGTTCAATGTATAATTTTGTTGTTATATTTCTTATTAATTAAAAATTTGATTGTATTATTAATGATTTTTAAAATGAAATGTAAAGAATAATTGTTGATAATTAAAATTTCATTATCTGGCTTATGGATTTTAAGAATGCCATACGCTCTCGGAAGATTGCCATCACTTGATTTGATAGTTTTAAATTTCAAATCACTAATATACTCTTCGGAAACCCATTTTTTTAAAAAACCGTTCAGAGTGTTCTCCATAGATTTAATAGGATTTTTTTAAATTTTTATATATGTGAAAGTGTCATCGAGCATATTATTGATCCTCTGAATGTAATCATGTTTGTCTACAGCGACCGTCACATTGCCCTTATCAGCACGTGTAAAGACAATTTCTGAGTAATGCTTTTGGAAAACTTTGACCTGTTTAAATCTGGTAAACAATTTATCATGAGTGTCACTAATAAAAGGTATCGAACTCAATAAATTAGTTAATCTAGGAATAAAAAAGGAACGCAAAGATTCCACAGTCTTTTTACCCAAAAATCTCAAATTATTTTCAACCTCTTTCACAACTTCAACTAGATTTCTTTTATTCGGGATCGGGAGACTGAAATTGTCACCCAGTTGTAAAAGTAAGATGATGTTTTCTGGAATGTGGTGAAAACTTAGATTAACGAACCATTTGTCCTTAACCCTTTCGCTACTATGAGCGACTATAGTCGCTCTCCATATGATGCCACTCAGGTACTACGGGCGACTATAGTCGCTTTCCATGTGATGCCGCTGAGATACTACGAGCGACTATAGTCGCTCTCGCTAGATGTCGCGTAATTGTACATATGATAAGCGCCTGCAGTTGCTATGCACAGAGTATGTTTTGAAAAATACCACACGCAATATCATTATTAAAATCAATTCTAATTATACGCTTATATCATGTTGTATAATATTATTATATTGTATAATATCATTTGATCTCAATAATTAAAAGTGTGCATGTTAATAAATTATAAATACTATATAAATACTTTGTTTTGAACCAAGTTTTTTCGTCGAAAGCACCAGCCAAGAACGCAGGTTACAATAAGGCGTTGATGCGACCATTGCGATCGGTTGCGCGCACCGTGCACTGTTTCGGTGTAGCGCGCCGTACAGCGGGAGTATCGCGGCGGAGATCCGCCCCGTAGCGAAAGGGTTAAGCTTAAAGATAGAATTGTTAGTAGTAGAATTAGTTAAATTTGATAGGTCAACAATAATGTTAAAAATATCATCCTTAATAGATGTTTTATCATTTGTAGTAAAATTGTTAATATTAAAGTCTTTTTGTTTGTCATTATTGTTAAAACTATAATAAGAAATTGGTTTAATAGTCCTTTGAGATTTTAAAAAATTGCGGTCAATGAAACAATCAATTTTGTTTTTAATTTGTTTATTAGTGGATGCAGTTACTTTGTCAAATCTAATTGATTGAGTTCGGAAAAATTCATCAAGAGTATTTCCAGGTAAATTATTCTGAAGGTGTTTAGTTAAAAAATAAATACATTTGTGTAAGTATGTGATTCTCCTATAAGCATCACTGATTTCAAGTTTTAAAACATTTCGGAAAAACCTAAAGGTGTTTTTTTGTAATTTTTGTGTGCAAACAAAATCATGAAAAGTATTATTGTAAGTGAAAGATCTAAAAATATGAGCGGGAACAATATTTAAGCAAAACATTTCTTTTAGGAAATACAATCTAGATTTAGTTTTAATTAACTTAAGATAGTTAGATATCCACTGCTTCATTTTCTTGGTGCTCAATAAACCGTACAAAATTATTCTAGATTTCACAACAACACAGTGCATTAGTCACTTTGCTATAACGGGCTACGTCCGTTTCATTTTCAAAAAATGCAACACCTTTTGCCGGGAGATGAAAGACAACGCGTCCATTTTTGTGGAGGTAAGTGTATTGTCACAATTTAAGTTTTCCACTATTTTTAACAATTATTTATTATCGATGAAACATGGTTCCTCGCACAGTATTGGCGAAATGTTCTGTTTTCCGACCGCATCCTGTGGACGGACGAAACAAACTCCACTTCAAACGGCGTGTTTAATTCTCGCAAATTTTTATTGTGGGATACAGAGAATCTGCACGCCAGAACGCGTTTCAGTATCGTTACGCGATAAACGTATGGGCAGGAATAATAGCGGACCAAGTTGTAAGTAATAAATTTACGAGGTAAATAAGTTTCTTTCTCTCTTTGTCTCGCAGCATTTTCAAATAATAATATTTTTTCAACAATTTTTTGATCGGTCCCTATTTTCTCCCAACAAGGTTAAATGGAGAAGTGTATGTGCAATTTGTTGAAAATCAGCTGCCCGTACTTTTGGAGAACGTTCCTCTCCGTGTGCGGCAACAGCTGATTTTTTAACACGACAGAGCACCAGCGCACTTTAACCGACGAGCACGACAAGTGTTAGATGCGCGTTACGCAGAAAGGTGGATGGGTTGTAGTGGCTCGATCATCTTGCCGGCGCGATCGCCAGATCTGAATGTGTTAGACTACTTTGTTTGGGGTTACATCAAACAGTCGAGCACAGACGTGATGACAAAGAAGATGTAGTACGAGAAGCAATTCTCGCTGCATTTAAGTCGATCACTTCAGAAATGGCGCATCGCGCGACGCGCGATATTGTGAGGAGAGCAAACGCTTTGCAAGAACACGGTTTGTATTTTGAACAATTGTTAACTTAAATTATGAGAATGGATTAGACCTACTGGGGATATCACTATAAAAAAACTGCGCCATGTTATCTACCGCAAGATGGCGTGGAAATGATAGCGCGCAATAAGTGTATAATATGTAAAACATTTATTAAAAGAAAAACAAATAAATGTTTGAAAATATTTATAGTGTATTTATTTTCATACCTTACTGTGTCACTTAATATTTTATAAATGTAGTTAATACACAATAGCAAATAAAATGTTAATTTTAATGTGACTAAACATGTCAAAATAATAATACAATAACTGATTCGTCATGTATTACTTATTGACAAACCAGTAATGTTAAATATAATTAACACTTTACATTTATATTTGTTATTTTGACTTTAAGTGTAATGTGAGAATAAAATAACATATGTATATAATTATTAAAAATTACATAGAAAAATAGTTACAATAAATAGTAAGAAATGTATGTACTTGTTCTTTTTGAAGTACATTTCTTATACGAGTTATTGTAACTATTATTTATGTAGTTTTTAATTATTTTATGTTATTTTATTTTTACATTTATACTTTTTATACTTAAAGTCAAAATAACAAATATAAGTGTACAGTGTCACTTGTTTAACATTACTAGTTTGTCACTAAATAACACATGATATATGAGTTTACTTTACTTATTTTTACATGTTCCAGGTAATCCACACAAATTAAAATTAACACTTTATTGTTTACCGTGCATTAATGATAAATTTTTAAAATGTGATTTACAAATAATATTGAAAATATTTGTTTTGTATGTAGAAAATAAATTATAAAAAAAATAAGAAAATTAAATTTACAGTTGATTTGAAAAACGGCAATATTGAGCCAGTGCAGGATGTTGTGCAATAAATAAATATACTACAAAGTAGTTTTTTTAGCAAAACGTTTCGGCTATATTTTTAAGCCCTTATCAATTGCATCTAATACACAGTGAAAGTAAATATTATAATAGTTGTTATAAAATCTTAATACAATAGAATTATTCAAAAATTAATTACTGACCTTAAATACNAGAGTTTAAAAATGTGGTAAGTCACATATCAAACAATATAAAATAATAAGCAGTATCACATACAAGTCTTGCTTGTTAGAATGTAAATTCGATACTGAGTCAAAGAATCGATCGAACTATGATAAGAAACACAACTCCCTCTGTATGTTAAAATAGGACTTTTTCAAGAATAGGGATGTACGTATCATGTAAAGTCTCTGTGTCTCTCATCAAATTCAATCCACGCTCCTGTTTTTTAATAAATAACATTTCAGAAGTCAAACGNTTACAATAATTGTTTTCAATGTCTAATATTTTTACTGAACTCCAATCAAAACTATGGCCCGTTTCTATGCTGTGTTTAGCTAGAACAGACGTATCAGTTTGCCCTTTCTTAACATAATTGAAATGTTCTTTTATTCTGGTTGTTAGTTGCCTTTTTGTTTGTCCAACATAGGAGGAAATGCATTGTTGACAAGATATCTGGTAAACAACATTTTTTTGTTTATTGAATGGAACCAAATCCTTATGTGTTTTAATAAATTTCGACAACTGGTTTAAATTCCGATATGCGTAATTGATGGTTTAAAAGAAAATTAAAGAATAATCACATCATTATTTGCAACCTAAACAATTTTTACTTTTTTCTTTATATTTTTAAGTTTTTTAGTAAATAATTACCTACTTAAATAAATAAATAAATAAATAAAATCTTATTACCAACATCTCGGCAATATTTTTATTTCAAATAAATAAGTCTAATGTCAAAACAGGATGCTTGAGCAGATGTGAGTGAAAATACAAGATATTCGTGTGAGTGAATTTTTATTATTTGATACCGAAAAAACTTACAAACGTTTCGATTTCTTTGTTCAGATTTTCATCAATGTGTGAGCAAAATTGTATAATATAAAAATTGCGGGAAAAGTCACACAGCACTCATAGTGTGGAGCATTACTCCATTGCTTCCCAGCAAAAATCCGAGGACAGCAAAACATACTTACAAATTATACTGAACTACTCACAGTATGAGAGCTCTGTGATTTTTCTTATAAATTTTATATTATACTATTTTGTTCATGCATTGATGAAAATCCGAACAAAGATATCAAAATGTTTGTAATTATTTTTGTTTTATCACATAATAAAGAATTTACTCACACAAACATCTTGTGTTTTGGCTCGCATGTTTTAAGCATCCTGTTTTATCATCTCACGAGCTCATTCAATTAATTTACTATCAAGATTTTGATAATAATCATTTATTATCTCTTTATTTATTTACGGAAAAAATCCTACAAAAAATATGATCCTATAAAAAAACTTTTCATTAATTCCTGTAAAAAATTTGTTGTGCGCCAATTTTTGTGTTTAAGGTTTAGTAAGATGAGGCTATTGAGCAATGTGATGAGACATCACTGTCATTGCTCAATGACCTGGTTAAGTTGCAAAACGGCAGCAGTTCTAGGAAGAACTGCTGGTTGCCACAGGGTGCGACACATTGCCGCATTGTCCGAAGTGCACCGCAGCATGTGCGACACCGGCACCGGTAAATAGCACGGCCGTTGCTAGGACCGGTGAGCCTACTGAATCAGCGCGATTAATCTACTATAAATCGATCGCGTGGATGAAGCAGGAAAGAGATCGTGATTAGACTGCTAGCTCACTGTATGGCTCCGCAAGCCGGAGAGTTTACCACAGTGAGGAACAGCCGTGTAAGGAACAAACGGAACGTTATAATCGGAGCAATAAAGATAAGAATACAAGTTCAAGACTAGAACTTCATCTTTACCACCCGACCTTCCTCGACATCCAACAAATTTTGGTGGCAGCGGTGGGATCTCTCATTCCGTGTGTCAAAGATGGGACTCTGCAGGAGATTCCGGTTGGAACAAGGAAACGGACACTGGGTGAGAAGGAGAAAAAAAAGGGAACGAGCACGATTGAGTTTCAATTCAAAATAGGGGTACATTTAAAAAAGAGTATATATATATAAGAGTATAAAAATTATAAGTATATAACCCCGATCTGGAATACCGCTCCTGAAACAACAAAAAAGCAGTCATTAAAAGAGTGTCTTGTGAACCACGAGTTCAAAAGAGAAAGAAAGACACCGCGAACTCACAGTCTCGAGTTACACGGCAACACTGACCTAACGCAAGCCAAGCGACGGGCAGTGACACAAGGCGGAGATAAGGAAGCGGCCGGACTGCAGAAGCAGAACGGAAAAGCAAAAATCTACCGCCGGGAAACTCCGGAAGCAGCAAGCGACAAGCAGACAAGCAGCTGTGACGGAAGAGCCAGGAAGGGCACAGAGCAACCGGCTAAGGACAGCCGAAAAAGCAGCAAAGGAGACAAAGCAGTCAACGCAAGCAAGGCAGCGGTAGCAGAGAAGCAGCAAGACAACAGACCAGCAAAGCGGCGAGGCAGCGGCAGCGGCGGCGCGAGAAAAGCTGATTCAGCAACACCACGCAGATACGATTCTCTTAGGCGGAATTAGGTCAACTATTGTAAGTCGAATAAAATTTGGAAAAGCGAGCGAAACATATGTTTGGTACCTGGCGTTTGCAACAACGCGGCGTACAATCCGAGCGAGTAGCGCGGTCGTTACGAAGTCTAATACCGGTACGGGAACCGAGAACCGCACCGGCGGCGCTTTATCAAGAAGCAGAAATAAATAGGCAGCATAGAAATTTGAATCCGAATGTGATTGTAGAAAGAGAATTTCCGTTCGATTTAGACGGTAGTATAGCCGGTCATTTACAAAGTGTAATAAATCGCGGTAGAGTTGAGAACAGTGGAACCCCGAGCAGTGGTACTCAAAGGTCTTCTTTAATTTCATACGAGAGCGAGTTGTTTTACACAAGACAGCGGGCCGAAATGAATAACGAAAATATGGAACAAGAATTTGACGAACAAACTATAAACCGGGCTCGCTAAAAAGTGGAACGCGAAATTTCCCGAATGCGAAACGAGTTGACTGCGGGCGGCACCGCGGGGCGCGGGGCCGCAGGAATAAGTGGGCAAGGTTACAACAACCCCGCTGACGCAATGCTACAGCAGGTAGTGCGGTCATTAGAAATGATAAGTTTGTGAATAGTCGCGGTGGACCGGCGGGTGACGGAACTCTGCGAGACACACGGGACGGGTGTGTCGATGACGCGACACATGTACAGACGTCCGAGCGAACAGCTAAACGTAACGTACGGTAGAACAGCTGACGACGTAAGAAATCACGCCGTGTTGTATAATGGTAGTCTAAAATTAAAAGACGTGGTCGGAATGATACCGACGTTTACTGGGAAATCACCCGAGTAAGTTCGAGAATTTTTAAATGCGTGCGAGTACGCAGAGGGAATGCTCAACCCTGCGGAGGAACCCGCTCTTTTGCAAGAAGTATTGCGAACCAAGCTGAGAGGGCAGGCGTTGATTGATTTTGAAACAGAAGACATTCGCGATTTTGGACAGTTAAAGGCAGAAATAGAAGCTACGTATTCTGCAAAGCGAAGCACTACACAATTACAAATAGAGTTTAACACATTGCGACGAAAGAATAATGAAAACGCACAGGTTTACGGTCAAAGAGTAAATCAAACAGCCATGGAGTTGTACGAATCTATGGTGGAGGGCAAAGGGCACACCATGGAAGAGAAACGTACTATTGAATACTATTAAAGGGCAAGCGCTGCAACAGTTCTAAATAGGTTTAAGGAGTGACGTCAAGTTAATAAGAAGGTTAGGCAACTATGGAACGTTGCAAGAGGCTATAAACGCAGCAAGTTCTGAGGAAAACGTGACGGTGCCACAAAGCAGCCACGGTGGAAATTTTGCAGTGAAGCAACAGATGGGAAAAAGTTATGAAAAAAACGCGTGCTACAAGTGCAGAAAGATCAGGCACTACGGAAGAGAGTGTCGGTCTAGCAGAACAGCATTGCCTAAACCGAGCAGTGGCAAAGTAAACGCTGTGGATAAGCAGTGTAGTTATTGCAAAAACACAGGGCATATCAAAGAAAATTGCTGGTCACTGAAAGGCAGGAAAAATAAAAAGGAAGCTGCAAAAGCCGTATAAGCGGCAAAAGACAAGAAAAAGAAAAGCCGAAGTGACAGTAGCGAATCGTCCAGTAGTGACGAAGAAGAAGAAAAAGATGAAAGAAAAAGAAGATCTGTGTTGTAACGGTTCTACTTTTTCGCGAGAAAATATCCCGTTGTTTTGTNTCTTTTAAATTGTGCGGAGTAGCTCGTCGGATTCCAGGAACAGGTAAAGAGTGAGTGAACTCGGTGATTAAAAAAAATAACGAATTAAATTTATTCAATAAAACAAAACAATAAAAAAAATAATATGTACAAGAAAAGAATATTGAGAATAATATGCTGCGGAATTTACTGCGGATTCTCCGAAATGCGTGCGAGTAAGTCACGTTTTCAGCCGGTTGGCTTGAGTCTATGTACAAAAACTAAATTCCGGGTAGACGGCTGGCTCTTTAAACGCGAAAGCCTCGGTCAAGGCTGCTCGGGAGCCTCGGCTAGATGTTTTGACGCGTGAGTGCCGCTGTATCGCTCGCAACGCAGGTTATCGCGAGAACTGTCTTT
>NW_018021681.1:32495-35768 GCF_002006095.1 Pseudomyrmex gracilis
ATAATCTGGTGTCGAATCGTACGGTGTCGAATAATTTAGTGTCGAATAAATCTGTGTCGAATTGATCGGTGTCGAATCGTACTGTGGTCAAACGGAAAACGCCCGGTGAGAGCTACTATACAACTGGGAGAAAAAGAAATCAAGCATACAGTATATGTAGTAAGAGACGACTTCCCTGTTAAATACCCAGGCATATTAGGCAACGACTTTTTAAAAAAGTACAATGCAGTGCATAATTATAAAAAGAGAAGGCTTATGATAGGGAAAGAATCCATGGCATTGCCTCCGTATCAAAGTGCATTACAGCCGAGAAGCAAAATGATAGGGCGAGCTAGGACAAACTACATTCAAGCAGGAATTGTAGAAATAAGTGAAAAGCAATCTGAAGAATTTGTAGGGCATTTTTCAGTACGGCCAGAAAAGTGTTTCTGCCCTGAAGGTCCAGTGAGTGCTACAGAAAAAGTAGCAAGAATCGAAACTCTGCGCGTGAAAACGGAGAAACTGGCAAAACAAAGTAAAGTAGAAAATAAAATAAGAAATAAAAGCGCAGTAAAGGCGGAAAAAACACGTCTCAAGAGAATGAAGAAGGTGTCACAAGCAACATTCAAAAGAACACAAATGTTATGCAAGAATACCGACTAATTTGGAAAATTACGCGCAAGAATTAAAAGAAAGATTGCGGGCGACAAATCGAGTAGCGCGAGAAAAGCTCAAAGAAGAAAAGGAAAAAGCAAAACGTTATTATGACACAAAGACAAAGCAAGCAGCGTTTAGCGTGGAAGAAAAGGTCTTACTTTATGACGAGACACTGAGAAGAGGCAGATCTAAGAGATTGGAATCAAAGTGGATAGGACCTTATGTGATAATTGCGAAAACGTCAGACGTGAAGTATGCAATCAAAGCAGGACGGCGCACGCAGAGTGTGCACGTGAATAGGATAAAAGCCTTCGTAGAAAATTAATAACAAAAAGAATTCACCAAGTTGCCTCACTCATCGTCTGAAAGAACGATGAGGGACGACGGGCGGCGGGGGCCCCAAGCAGACGACATCGTCGTCCGAATCGTCCGGATTGACTTCCGGGTCGGGGGAGGCAGGCGACGGAGGCCGCGAACACACGAAGATTACCTCCGGGGAGCCCGGTGGTGACGGCGGCGAGTCCTCGGGGGTGCAAGGAGTCGCGAGGCGCAAAGAGTCGGTGTCCTCGGAGCTCGAGAGGAACGAGCTGTCCTCTGAGCGCTCGTACAGGGACTCCTCCGCGCTGACATCGGTGCACAATGAGTAAACGAACCGCGACATGGTAAGCACTAGAACAAAACTTTTGTTGGAAAAGAAGGCACACTTGTAAGTTCCAAAACCAAACTTACACTAACCTTGTCACAGGAAAAGGAAAACTAGTAACACTGTAGTGACCTGGTCGGTAACAACGGAGTACTGGTGCTCGTTGTCGTGAAGAGCCATGGTCCAAAGTACAAAAGACAACAGGGCGTCTCAAATATAAGTCCTAGAATTAGTATAAGCAATAATAAAAAGAGCTTAGATGACAGAGTAACGAACTCGGAGTACGACCGACGCTCGCGGTTCCACCTGTTAGGCGACATCATTCGCGATAAAAATAAACTATAATGTATAAAGGCGTATTGAATAAAACATTTTGCTTGCAGGAAAATGTTGTTAATAAAAGTAGTAACAGTACTTAACTTTTGCGTCGCGTGGAGTGAAGCCGGGGACCAAGGATACCACATACAAAAGTTTCAACACAATCCCGGCGTGTACTACGACAAATACGGGACGATACTCCACGCTAGCGAAAAGTAGAGACTAGTTGTAAGATTGGACGTATCAACGGTATACACAAGAACGGAACGAACGAAACGTATGTTAGACTATACAACTAAGGCGTGCGAAAATGCGGCGATAACGCGCAGGAATAGAAAACTGTGCGAAAAGATTGCCGCGAAGTTACGACAAAGATTGCAAAAAGTGGAAAAAATAGTAAAACGCGTTAAAACTATAATGGGAAAAACGTCGTCGAAAGGGGCTGGTTAACGCAGGTTCCGTCGCGTAAATTCTGTTCGGTACAATGGATGCCGAAGACAAAAAGCGAGTTTCGGAACAAGTAGAGTTGTAAAACAAGAAACAAGCTGTTTTACAGCACGTGGTAAACAATCAGCTGCAGGTTATAAACGCGACTATTGCTCACGTAGAAAATATTGAGGAGGTCGTAGAGAGAAATGAAAACAAGTTAAAAAACGCGATGGTTAAAATAACACAAAAGGTAGACAGTTACGCGCAGCAAGCCGAACTTAGCAAGTATTTTATGGAATTAGGCAGCATAATTACAGAACTCGAGTTCGACTCGTGGAGAGTATCATGGGTTACGTCACGGACGTACAAGCGAAGTTTGCGCAGTTAGAAATGGTACCCGTTGAATTAATAATAAAAGGCCTCCAGGACGCGAATAATTGGTCTGCCCACGGATTACATTTTCCATTCGTCATAACGCTAAAGAATTGGTTGACAATAAAAGAATACGTCACAGTTAGCGTGTAGTGTAAAAACGCAAATGTGTATACCGTCGTCAAGTTTCCACTATTAGCTCCGGTAGAATACAACTTGTTGAGGGTAGTGCCCTTGCCGGTGCACGACCACGATAATGTTTTTAAGGTGGCACAAGTAAAGTTTGAGATATTTGCAGTAGATGAAAATAAACAAACATACTCCGTTGTAAAAGTGAGTCAGTTAGAGAAATGTAAAAACTTTCTTGTTTAGTTCGGGCAAGTTTGAACCTATGTGCAGGATGTTGTGCAAATAATTTTAAATCAATGTGATTAATCCAAACGTTTCGGTTTATTCTATTCAAACTATCTTTAGTGGAATACTGAAATTTACATTTGTTTACATTGGAAATATATTTGTATACAATTAAAATAGATTTACAAAAAATTGCAAAAAGTTAATGTACCTTTATTTGAACAATCCCTCCTGAATTTTCATAGACAAAGTGTAAATTAAAATTAAAATTGTTGTTGTCAAAGTTTTAAAATTAGAAAGTCATTGTATGTGTGTATGTCAAGCTTCGTCACTGTTGTGTCAGGAATGGAGGTTTACAAAGTAAATACAAAAATTTGAATAGTGACATCTATACAACGTGCTCACATTAATTTTGTTTCAGTTTATCAAGGATCGGTAAATAAATGTCGTCTAACATTTCCGTGTTTTGCATAACGTTGATACTGCCATTATGTATTTTAATTTGCAACATCTCTGAAATT
>NW_018021681.1:36507-38172 GCF_002006095.1 Pseudomyrmex gracilis
GGTAATAACAGAACATGCACTTAATACAGGACATTCATTTAACTAGAACACAACTAAAATATTAGACACAGAACCTAATTATTATAAACGCCTAATTTCAGAGATGTTGTAAATTAAAATACATAATGGCAGTATCAACGTTATGCAAGACACGGAAATGTTAGACGACATTTATTTACCGATCCTTGATAAACTGAAATAAAATTAATGTGAGCACGTTGTATAGATGTCACTATTCAAATTTTTGTATTTACTTTGTAAACCTCCATTCCTGACACAACAGTGACGAAACTTGACATACACACATACAATGACTTTCTAATTTTAAAACTTTGACAACAACAATTTTAATTTTAATTTACACTTCGTCTATGAAAATTCAGGAGGGATTGTTCAAATAAAGGTACATTAACTCTTTGCAATTTTTTGTAAAACTATTTAATTGTATACAAATATATTTCCAATGTAAACAAATGTAAATTTTAGTATTCCACTGAAGATAGTTTGAATAGAATAAACCGAAACGTTTGGATTAATCACATTGATTTAAAATTATTTGCACAACATCCTGCACATAGGTTCAAACTTGCCCGAACTAAACAAGAAAGTTTGTAATTTCGTTAAGAACCCAAATAAAACAACATCACAGATTGAAATGTAAAAACGTTGGAAATAATTATGTTTGCGATAATATAGAATCGGTGTACAAGGTACACGCGAACGCACCATGCGAGGTGCAGGCATATGGTAGTAATTCAGGAGAATTTTCCAATTGTAAAATGGAAACTGTGGTTTCGAAATGCACGATATGGATAAGACTAGAAAAAGCGTGTATATGGCTGTACTCAACCCCGAAAAGCGAGTCGGTGGTGATATCGTGCGAAAATCGAAAGGAAGCAACGGAAACTGTAAACGGAGTCGGAGAGATAAAGTTGTCGGAAAAATGTAAGTTAGTGACGTCCAATGTAACGATTCGCACCAACAAGGTGATGGACAGTGAACAAATTAACACGTATTTGCCACGATTCAATCTTTTGGTGTTAAGAGCAAAAGAACGAACGGTTGGTGAGGAACCGGTAATGCTATAAAGCATAACACAGAATAAAATACAAATTGAGAAAATAAAATCAGAAGTAACGGAATTAACGGACGAAATAAACGANAGTTCGTTTTTTGAAAATCCGCATCTTATCTATCCAACTACGTCAGGTGTGACGATAATAGTGATACTTATTGTACTAGTTATATATAAGGTAATAAGAAATAAAGAAAAAGCAGGATTGGCACGCGTGAAGTCGCGTAACGCGGAACAGCGTGAAAAGCGGCGAAGCGCTCGCGCGCAAAACGTCGAGACTATCGCGCTGTAAGTATGTCGCGTAGTAACGTATGTAAGATACAAAGGTAGTGTAAGGAACATGCAAAAATTGTACACAAGTAGGTTTAAAAAAAAAATTGACGGAAAATGTTATGGACATTTTCCTTTTTCCCGGAAAGGGGGAAAATGTTGTGCGCCAATTTTTGTGTTTAAGGTTTAGTAAGATGAGGCCATTGAGCAATGTGATGAGACATCACTGTCATTGCTCAATGACCTAGTTAAGTTGCAGGAAGGCAGCAGTTCTAGGAAGAACTGCTGGTTGCCACAAGGTGCGACACATCGCCGTATTG
>NW_018021682.1:0-1290 GCF_002006095.1 Pseudomyrmex gracilis
CAATAGATACAAATAAGCGGAGATATCGTTGCTATTTAAGCATTCACGTCTGCTTTATGATTGCAGGATGATAGTCATGGTCATAGCAACCTAGCGGAAGAGCTACATACGAACTAGTCGCGCATAACTATGAATGTCTGAAAGTCAACTGATTTTCACCAAATTTTGTACACGGGAGTTGGTGGGGTTAAAACACGATTATCATTAACATTGTATTCATGATGGTATTGACCTATGCATTCAAGAAAATGGACGGAATTTCGAACAGTTAATTCGCTAAGTGTACTACTTAGCGAATTAACTGTTTGAAGTTACAAAGTAACTAAATAAAGCACCCCAATAGTGAGAGGCAAAGGGACTCACGTAAATAAAGCATCCCGATAGTGAGAGGCAAGGGGACTCACGTAAATAAAGCACCCCGATAGTGAGAGGCAAGGAGACTCACGTAAATAAAGCATCCCAAAGGGAACAAAAAACTACCACGTCCACGCCGTTGTTCCTGGGTAGTGCTAAGAGTAGTAATTTCTATTAATTTCTGCTAAAAATTTCGTCCTCCAACTTGGTCCGCTATCTTGGATCCGCCAATTTGAATTTTGCAACTCTGACTTCAGATTCGTGATCAGCAACCCCAAAAACCCTCGTCCACTTAATTTGGTGCAAATTGGTTGACTAAAATTTTTGTCCGCCATCTTCGTTCGCCATCTTGAAAATTTTAAAACAGCCAAGGTTATATCTGAACGTAACATTTACCGCTTTTTCATTTTCCGGTGTCAAAAAGTGGGGTTTCCATTTTAAAAAAACCACTTCCGGTTGAAGTAACCCACTTTCGGTCAAAATCAAAAGTTGAAAGTTACGCCATTTTGGTTCCCCCTCGAAACCCTACAACTTTTATATCAAACTTTTTTCGATTCCTGGCCACACAAACGAGTTATTGGAGGTGATAGATTCAGATGACTCACCCTGTATATTTCCACAAAATAAATTTACAAATGTTTGTATTTATTTTTTATGTTTAGTATATTTAGTTTGTCTTTGAATCTGTTCTTATGTAATATATGTATATGTATAAGGAAAGTCGGGAATCGGGGTGGGATCGAAGGTTGCACAGTAAAAAACTCACAGGTGTAGTGTTACGTCCTAGGGACTCCACGGGCCCCTTTTTCTTGCAACGTGACGCGCCGACATACAATAAATTCCTTTTTTTTCTCAATAAATAACACGAACGGACTCGGACTTCGACGCGATAGACGCGCAAATAGAAATCGTGTCGACGCCCGAAAACAATAAACC
>NW_018021682.1:2920-8048 GCF_002006095.1 Pseudomyrmex gracilis
AATATAAACAAACTCGCTCGACTCTCTCACAGCGGGACTTCCGTGTCCACTGTAAAGAGAGATATGGAAAACGACGCGTTTACTGTTGCGTCACACCACAGTCCGACCGTATCCATGAGCCAGGACGTAACAGTAGTATAAGAGTATTTATTCGTTTTGATCATTTAAAAAAACTTTATTCAAATGTAACAAAAGATATACAATATAAAACTATAAACATATAAACAAAAAGTACAAAATTAAACGTAATAAATGATATGTGTGTGTGTGTGTGTGTGTGTGTGTGTATGTGTATCTCCTGGCAACAAGGATGTCCCTGTAACAAGACACATATATAATTAATTATGCAATACACAATAGTATACTTTTTATTTGACTAATATAATGAGTACTTTTTACCTATTGTGGTTCCAGAGATGGAGGAAGAGTGTTGTTGAACATGTGAATCTCTTCAAGTGCAGTGTTAAGTTGTTCTTGAATCCCCTCCACATGTTGTACCTCCATTTAGAGTATTTGCGTGATAATATTGGCTATAGTTCTGAAACAGAAAAATATAATGTATATTTTCTGAAAAAACTAGCTAACCGTATGTTACGTCCTGAGCCTATGGTTACGGTCGGGCATTAGTGGTAGTACGCAACAGACGCACTGACACATTCAAGCGAACGTGAAGTCTATCCTGGCACACTGACACAAAGAATGAAGTCAGGAATGCGCGGGTCGAGCGAGACAGTTCGGCAAAGCAGACAGGCCAACGGGGTTACCCGATTTTTCTCTAACGTATTCTCAATCGTCGGTTCCTTTTTAGGTCTAAGACGCAAGTCTCAATTACCAAGGACGGAACCACGCGTTGTAACAAGGAATGAACGAGTTGTTAATTGAGTGTGATTTACTAGTAGTAGTTTGTTAGTTAGACGAGGTCCATAAGGGTTGAATTAATCAAAGCCAAATTTGTTACAAAGTATTATCATAATTGTTTATTTAAGTAGATTGTTAAAACAATAATAACTGAAGGAAAACATAAGTAGACTCCGCATGAATTTGCTTTAAATTGGCACGTACAATTCAGGTGCGACAATTCGTGTTTTATATCGATTATTATTAAAGAGATCTCCGCGTATTGTTAGCGGCGGAACGTTTTGTTGTAGTGACATCGAGATTATTGAGCTGGATTGAAGTTAATAGAGAATATTAAGTCCGGAGTGCGTTTACGAGAAATCATTTCTTGTCAAAATACACTGACACTAGTTAGCTACAGGTCGTCGGTCGGATCCGTCTCCGCAAGAGATCGTAAAATGAGAGGGTCTATTGTTCGGAAGATTCTATTTTAACATAGGCGCTGTTCTTTTGACTATGAGTAGCAAATCGAGATAATCAATTAAAAGTAGACCACTATTATTGAATTATTGATTGAATAAATGTTCATGATTGTTATTACGGTACTCGGAATCATTACATTACGTTGTGTGTCGAGAATTAGAAATGGTTGTAAGAATTGATGATCTTGATTGATGATCTTGATTGAAGAATTGCTGCTCCTATCGAAATGAAAAAGGTGTATGAGTCTGTATTAGTAAGACTTACAATGTACTCAGTGATATATTTTGGTGATAGTGATGCTGGAAATTGGCAAGGTTGCTCAGTGATTAATCGTAGTTGTTTCGCTTGGATTCACGCTGCTCGCGGATGATCGCAAAGGGAGTCGGCGGCACCCTCAGCAGGTTCGACGAATGAGAAGTTTGCGAAATTTCTTTGATTCAAATTGACTGACCGATTGATTGTCACTCTATCGCAAGAAAACTATTCTCTGAAGATCGAACTGTGTTGAAAAACTGCGTACTGATTAATGAATGCTCGATCGAGCATCCAGGAATTTTATACCTGCGGGTTGATTTCCCCTTCTCCATCATCTTTTCTCGAAATTTCGATCTCTCGTTCGTTGATCGCCGGGGCAAAAACCTTTTCCCCTTTCGTTCGATTCTCCGGATCGATAGGATCATCGTTTGTTTAGATCTCGCTTATCGGTACGTGCCCTATCTTGTTTATGTCTGCGAGTCGCAACTCTAGCCCCCTGATTTTTGATTTCCTTTCCAGACTCGCGAGAGCCGCTGTGTCATGCCCAAAATTTCCGAGCGCGTAGCTTGCGTACAGAGAGTCTTTGTTCATCACACTCCTTTCTGAGGGGCGATAACCTTTGCTCATCGATACCGGTTAGATTTTGTTTATAATATGACGTCCGGCTAGGTTTGTTTATAATATGGCACCCGGTCCGAACTTGTCTATCTTATCTCGGCTGGCTCTTGTTTCCCTTTCCAGGAATTCGTTACAAGGAGTATTTCTTAGAATTATCGTTAGACTTAATAATTATATTCCGTTGCAAAATGAAAGAGCCCGTGGAGTCCAGGATGTAACACGTACATGATAGTTTTATAAAGAGTTAAAAATATTATTGATGTACTTACAAGTTGTGGGAGAGATGATTGCCAGTCCACTCAAATTCGGCCCCTTCATCTCTCCTTACAATCTCCTCCATTGTTTGTTGCAATTGGCGAATCTTTAACATTAGCGTATCCACCATGTTGACTAGGATAAATGCGGTGACACTGATTCGCCGATCTCGTTGCATTCTCGTACGATGTCCATGTTTTAGATGAGACTGAGTAGCAGTCATCAAGCAGCTGATCTTTTTATACCTCATTTGTTAAATGTATGTAGAATCTGTGTGTCTTTTCTTGCGTCCTAAAGGATGATGAGCTTCTATCGGACTGCTACGTTTGTACATAGTCTATCTGTTTCTCTTCAGCTTTGCGATTATTTTATACCTAACTGTGCATGAAATCAAAAAGTACAACCATGTCGCATCAAGACGCTGTTCGTCATAACAAATCATGTTGTATATAAACGTGTCGAAAATGCGCAAATGTACAGTTGCACACTTAGAATCTGTGTGTCTTCTCGCGTCCTGAAGAATGATGAACTTTTATCAGACTGCTACGGTTGTATGGTCTATCTTCTTGTCGCCAGCTCTGCAATTATTTTATACCGAAATGCGCATGAAACTAAAAAGTACAACCATGTCGCATTAAGACGCTGTTCGTCATAACGGATCATGTTGCATATAAACGTGCCAAAAATGCGCAAATGCACACGTGTTCTTCTCGATAACGAAATGGTTTATCTGCTTCATTACAGCTATATAAAAGTTTATACCACCGTGGCCAAACTGACATATCGTGTAACACTAAAAGAATACGAATCATGTTTAACTATAATCGAACCATGAACGAGCTATGTTTAACCATAAACGAACCACGAACGAACCACGTTCAACCATAACCGAACCACGAACGAACCATGTTTAACCATAATTGAACCATAAACAAATCACGTTCAACCATAAACGAACCACAAACGAACCATGTTTAATCATAATTGAACCATAAACGAACCACGTTCAACCATAAGCGAACCATGTTTAACCGCAAACGAACTATGTTTAACTAGAAATGAGCCACGATCAACTATGGAACCACGTTAAACCGCGATTAATACCGTTAATCTATAGAAATATGCTATGGAACAGGGTAGTAAATGTACAACTAAAGTTGTTGCATATAACATTTTATTGTCGTTTAGACCACCAAGTGTGTAAATATGTTAAATACATTTTGTAATGCGCAATGTTTTACATGTTTTTCACATCGTAGACAATTCAATACATTCAATTTATTTAAAAAAGTAATATTGTCGTAAACGGCATCCAATGTTTTAATAATTAATCCACGTCGTACGTCACTATCAAGAATATCAGCTAGCCAGTTACATTTTTCAGGACCTTTAACATAGACAAGTGAAGATGCGTTGTCATCATTTTCTGCAGTGCCACAAATAGCTGTTGTAATCAAATTTTTTGCTGTGCGATATGAAACATTTCCATCTTCCCAACGCAGCCCGTGATGATGCGTCATCAGCCAAAAAGCTGCTGACCTGTTTGATCTTGCAAATAGATTCCACGGAAAGGGGCTTTCAAAAATGTAATGCGAGAGAACATTACTTTTTTGCAATACCGCCACTTTTTTGACAATAAATCTTTTCCCGACGACAAATCCTTGTATGTCCACAAACGTCGGCACATCCATGATGATGTAATTGTGTGACCGATAAAAGACGACTGCTGTCTATTGGTACATACTGTAATTCTTAAACGATTTTTCAGATTATGGAAGGGAGAAATGCTGATGTTGCAATTTAAGTAATTTTGCGCACTACGTTAGGTAACGGATTGTATTCAACCACACGATCGTGCAAAATGAGACAATAGGCTGTAGTATTTGCCGGTATATTTTCTTTGCAAACAAATTCAATACGCACATCAACAGTTGCACTTTTGACAGCCTCGTTTTGACGTGAGCAATCAATGACCACTAAAGGACCACATTGCAGAAAGTTGTAAATCGTGAGAAATGGTACGACAACACCACATCCGTAATACGTTTTACGGAAATGTGTGTACATATTGTACAGAACGGCATATTTTTTTTTACTCAAAATCTAAATGCAAGTTGTCATAAGGATAGAATTCAGAGTTGAGATAACGTTTTACGTTGGTCAACTGACAGTGATCGAATCGCGTGACATCTGCCGACATATCGTTTCTTCGAGCAGTCTGTAGCGCAAATATGACGTATCGCGGTTTCTAAAGTTGTGTCGCCGTTTTCACGGCCTACAAATGTTTAGTAGTGCTTTGTATTAATGGAAACTTGTAGAGATCCCACGAGCGGAAACTCATGGCAAAATATCGCCCGCTTTCCACAGTTTGTAGTAGCGAGAGCTTTGTAACATCGTTCAACACTATATGTGGCATTCGCCATTGCACTTTGAATAATTCAATTTTTCCATCCAATGCTTCACTATTTACCTGAGAAACTGCTGGTATGCAGTTTTTGTCGTTGCGCGATTGTGGTAAAATTAGTTCATGACGTGCATTGATAACCGTACGTTTGTAGTCCTCGCAAAATCCTAATAACAAGCTGAGGGGCGTGTTCCGTTTGACCACAGTACGATTCGACACCGATCGATTCGACACCAAATTATTGGACACAGATTTATTCGACACCGTACGATTCGA
>NW_018021682.1:8508-22292 GCF_002006095.1 Pseudomyrmex gracilis
GTGTCGAATAAATCTGTGTCGAATCGAGCGGTGTCGAATCGTACTGTGGTCAATAGAGTATCACCCCAAGCTGAGTGGTACGCAGAAACTAAAGTAACTATCTACGTCCACATGTTGTTTATTCCAACCAGCATTCTTCATGGTCATGCTTTTATTATGTGTTAGCGATATATAGTTTTTGATCGTGCTAGTTATTCCAACGTTTATATTACGATCAATCTCCATACTATTGAGTTCCTAGCGAATCTTATCGAACATAAAAGCTACACAATTATTACCCAGATATACTTCTTTGTCTTTCGTCCTTAACGTTATTTTTCCTTCGACGTAAAGAAAACTTTGACACGGTAAAGTGTACAAGTCCTGCTGTTGTATAGGTATGCGTATCTCATCACTGTGTTCAAATGTCGTGTTTACATACAGATTGTACGTGTGAGTTTCAATCTTGACGATGCGATCGTTAAAGATCGGTTTGCCTCCAACATTAAAAATGTCGCACATATTTTCAAACTTCTCGTACCAATAAATCCCAACAATTGCAAAAATTGAACGTTTATCGAACTTAGCTTCTTCCGATTACTGTACGTCGTAGCAGGTGTTTGTAATGGAAACCTTGTATCTCGCGTCACTTGATCCGCCTCGTTTAGCACGAGCATGCCGCGTATCACAGTCGTCGGTGTCGCACGTGTAACCTGACTGTTATTTCTTCTACTCGAAAATCAAGCAATTGTCCGTTCTGATCCACAATGCGTATCGTCAGATCCGTAATACTCTGCTCGATGATCGGAAGGTAAATGATCTGTGCCGGTGTTTCCGAGATCTTATATCCAAGTGGCACGTTCGGTGAGAACTCATGTATCGTATGCACACACCGGTTGTTGCTGTACGCACCCGCAGTCACGTTGCATTCTATGCGAATAATGTTTACGTTGATAATATTAATCGGTACGTTTGATACATACCACTGTCGTGGCTGTAAAATACGAGTTGATGAAAAGCCTAACAACGAACCAATGGTGTCGGAGTTGGTAAAATTTATTTGATAGGCGTTGTTTATTTCATTGTGTTGGTGTTTGCGCGTAATATTAGTGAAGAAATGTTCTCATCCTTATCTTTGTTTTTTGCATTACGTTGCACCATTGCATGTTGTAGATAATTGTTAATATCCCGCAATTCGTACGATCCTTCAGGAATTATAATCTGCTTGTCATCCGTATTGTAATAAAACTTATTGTTCAATGAATTTACGTTCGGTATCGTATGATACGTTTCAAAATCTGTTAGTCCAAGCTCGTAATCACCGTCACTTAAATCAATGGCGGGAAAGTAGCTGACCGCAAGGATGCTACTTTTACCGGTAAGTGTGAACGTCAGTGACATGTTGTCGAATGCATAATAAAGTCTGATAGCACACTATTTAAAGAAATATAGCTTATCAACCGTTTGAAGAAACCATGAACACAATTGGCCACAATTGCTTTAATTGTAACGTTGATAAGATGTACGGTTATATTCTATTTTGTCCACGGCATGTTCTAGATAACGTACCACCTCTTTCGGTGATTGAAGATTGCCAAAACTGTCAAAATATATGACATGGTTTCCTCTTTTTGCATACGCCACCCAGTGAGTACCTGGTTTATTTGTATCATCCAAATTGACGATACCACTCTCATTGCAATGTACTACGTCCGGTAAAGTATTCCGCATGAAAACACTTCTAAAGAAAGGTATACGCATGCGCTTAGCTAGTTGTTCTAACTGCATATTTGTTGTTAAACTTGTAAGTAATTTTAATGTCTTTTCAGCGTTTTTTTCTTTGAAAGTCCCCGTCCGTACGGAGTCAGATAAATTCTTCGACCTTCCATCGCGCGATTATGACGTTGCATTTCTTCTAGCTGCCGCTGTGCAGCTCTCGTATCATTTACCGTTTTTGCAACTCCCGCCGCTCCACTAACGAGCGCACTGAGAGCACTCAGCAGCGGTAGGACCGGTAACACACCGCCGCGTTTAGCAATTGGAAGTATTTGCTTCCTTTTTGCTGACTTGCCTTTCTTTTTCAAGCCCATGCCGAGTTTTGTCTTTGCTTTCATAGCCGCCTACACAACGGTCGCAACTGCTCTTTCACCGAGACTCGAGTCTGCCGCTGTAATACGATCGCGCGCCTTTGCAGCAAGTGCGTTATCAGCCACGTGTCGAGCAGCGAGTTCGTTGCTTTGCAAATAAATTATATCGTGTTCACGACAAGTCGCGTCCAATGGATTAATGTCGCGATTGCCTCTAGCTAATCGTTTTTCCAAACGCGTTCTCGGGCCACAAAATTGGTAGCCCGGAATATGTAATTCGACGGGAAGAGCGTTTATCACGCGATTTAACAATCCACGACCTGACATAGATTATAATGTACGTTTGACATCAGCTGTTTACTGACGACTGAGTAGACACGCTCGACGCGTCTCTATAAATAGGTGCTCCTTGCGCGAGGCACTGAAAAACAAACCACGCAGTTCGTGCGACAACCTGTGGCAATTAAAGTAATTAATTTTGACAGCAAGACTCAACAAATGTCCGTCAAGAAAATACGCAAACATGGAATAATGCTACCAGTTACTATACGTGGTATTGTGTGCGGTTTTTCGAACTGCGGCAAGACGAATGTAGTTTTAAGCTTGCTTGAAAGTCCACACGGTGTACGTTTTGAAAACGTGTACGTGTATTCCAAGTCGTTGCAACAACCAAAGTATCAATATCTGGAAAATGTATTTTCAGCAGTAGACGAAATCGGTTACTTTATCTTTTCTAATAATAGCAATGTTCATTCCGCCGAATGAAGCACTTCCGAATTCTATTTTTATTTTTGATGACGTGGCACGTGATAAGCAGGATACGATACGAGAATACTTTGCAATGGGTCGTCACTCGAGTGTCGACTGTTTCTATCTTTGTTAAACGTACGCGAAGATACCAAACCATCTTAAGCTGGGTATACACATAGCGAACGAACGCCGAACGAACAGCGAGCGCGAACGTTCGGCGTTCGGACATTCGCGTTCGTATTCTGAAGTGATTCGTTCTATTCGCAATGAATATCAGCGTTCGGCCAAAATCCGTGTTCGCTGTAAAAACAGAGTTGTCATTTTGCACAATGTCTGACGACGTAATTATAGCAAGTGCATGTTATNTCATAATGGCTTATAATTTGAAAACACCTAAAAAAAAAAGAAAAGAAGGTGGTGGATGACACAATTATATCACAGTCGTTTACAATATAGAGGAAGCAACTTATTAAGCGATTTAACAGTGAACTATATGAGGCAGTTTGAAAATTTCTGCAGAATGTCTGCAGAAGATTTTGAACTATTATTAAACAAAATTGGACCTAAAATTTCTAAACAAGATACAGTGTTCCGTCCATCAATACCTATCCAAGAGAGAATAGCTATTACTCTCCGTTTTCTTGCAACAGGAAATTCTTACACAAGTTTGATGTATCTTTTCAAAGTATCTAAACAATTAATTTCAAAAATTGTGCCTGAAGTGTGTGTTGCTTTAATAGAAGTGTTACAGGAAATGATTCAGGTAAGAATAAAATATATTTATTATTTTAATATATAAATATATGTATATATATACTCTGTGTGTGTACGTGTGTGTGTGTACACACAGTTATTTGTTCACAGTAGAAAACATAGAAAACAATCGTAGAATAAATAAAGTGAAAGTTAAAAATAAGGTTTTTTATTGTCAACACTTACAGGTGTACTTTTTTATCACAGTAGAAAATAAAACACAATCATAGAATGAACAAACTTAAAGTTAAAAATAGTTTTTCATTGTCAACACTTACATTTCTACTTTTTATATCACANTAGACAATAAAACATAATCGTGAAGAATGAATAAACCTAAAGTTAAAAATAAAGTTTTTTGTCATCATGCTTGCATTTCCACTTTGCATTACAGTAGAAAATATATAATATATAAGATGTATAAAATAATATTAAACTTAAAGTCTGTTATGTAACATTAATACTAAAATTTTATATCTTTGAATAGAAAAAAATCGAAAAACTTAATATATAATTAATTTTTTATATTTATATAATTATATTATTATTACTAAGTTAGTGAACATATTTATGAATTTATGTAATCAGAGGATGATCCGAATAGTTGACGAAAGTTCTGAAAGTCGAAAGACATTCAAACTGACAACTTCAAATGCGTGCGTGCACGCGTGTGTGCGTATAGTAATAATTATTATTTAGTAATAATAACACAATTATTATTGATTACATAACATTAGTTAGTAATTTTTTAGAATATCTTTAATATTAGTTATGTCACTAATGACATACGTTTCATTATTGTTTAAAGTTTGAATAGGCAAAGAAATTGATGATTGCATTTGTGATAACATTTGTGGTAATGGTGACAACGAAAATGAAGAGGAAGATGTTAATATATTATCAGGAGAAATTGTAGATTGTTTTGTTAAGTATACAGCATGTTCATATGTTTCCATATCGGCTTGAAATAAAATATTACTAACTTGATGTTCAACATACCTTTGTGTTTTAACGTTGTATTTACGATGTTTTCTTGCAACATAATCACAAAAAATATTGCTATTATCTTTTTGCTTGCTTGTTTGTACAGTTTTTTTTAAAATGTCATATGCTTCAGATACTCGTCTTTCTTCAATAGAAAAGGATCTTTTTCTTGATCGTGATATGTTAGAAAAAATAGTTTTATTTGTTACATTTTCTGTCACATTGAGCTCTTTTGATGTATCCTCAGAAATTGATACCTCTCCAGATTCTGTGTTACTCTCATCACTTTGAGTTTCTTTTAACTCATTTACTGATGATTCAGTTTCCTGTAACAAATAATTTCAAATTATATTTTTTTCAGATGCCTATTACAGCAGAACAATGGTTAGGTATTGCACAAAGATTCGAGGAAACTTGGAATTTTTCACATTGCTTAGAAGCGATCGACGGAAAACATTGTATTTTGCAAGCTCCAATAAATAGTGGAAGTTATTATTACAATTACAAATTTACTTTTAGTATCGTTTTAATGGGGGTTGCAGATGCTGATTATTGTTTTGTATACGCTGATGTTGGCTGTCAGGGAAGGATTTCAGATGGAGGTGTCTTCAAAAATACTTCGTTTTATAAAAAATTAGAACAAAATAATTTGGAAATTTCTGCCAAAAAATCACTTCCTAGAAGAACTATAAAAGTGCCTTATATTTTTGTAGCAGACGATGCATTTCCTCTAACAAATAATATTATGAAGCCTTTTCCTGGTATACAAAAAACAGGAAGCAAAGAAAGAATCTTTAATTATAGATTATGCAGAGCACGACGTATTATTGAAAATACATTTGGCATAATGTCAGCTATATTTAGAGTTCTTCGCAAACCTATGCTTATAGAACCAGAAAAAGCAACTGTTGTAGTATTGTGTTGTATTTATTTACATAATTTTCTTCGCAAACGCCAATCATCTCGAAGTATTTATACGCCACCTGGATCATTTGATACTATTGTACAAGAGCATGTAACAAACGGAACATGAAGAAATGATAACGAATTATTATCATTTCTTCCATTATCTAGAATAGCTAGACTTCCGTTTCCGGCAGCGAGTTGGCGAACAGTGGTAGAAAGTATTGAGAGTGATTTCAGTCTTTTTTTTGACGAAGTTAGCCAATGGTTAGAGTGAGTGTTGTGTGTGAGTGTGTAAGAGAGTGCTTGGAAGGAGAGAGCATATAGGTGGAGGTGAGTGTAGCGAAGGGAGGGTATTAAGGAGGGTTAAAGGGTGGCAAGGAGCTGGGAAGTTAGGTTGGCAAAGGAAAGGAAGGTGGTAAATAGAAGGTGCAGAGAGTGCAGAAGGGGCAGAGAGTGTAGAGCCCTAGGGAATTCCTGGGGACATCTTTAAGGCGGAAAGGGCTTAAGCCTTAAGGTAGTAGCGAGGAAAGAGAATGGCAGAAGGAAACGGAAAAGGGATAGAGAAGAAGGTGAGGAATATGAAGGGATGGAAGAGAGGGAGATCGGGTAGCGAGAGCTCGCCTCTAGATATCTGGGTAAAGAGAAAAAGGGATGGTGAGGAGGGAAAGGAGAAGGAGGAGGAATGGTTGTTCGCGAAGAGTAGGAAGACGGCGAGGTCGCCGAGTGGAAAAGAGGAAAGTGAAAAGGAGAAGAGGGAAAAAAAAGAAGAAATGGGATATGGGAGGAGCTAGAGAAGACTAGGAGGGAGATGGGGGTGTATATTGATAAGAAAGGTAAAAAGTATGGAGAGAAAGTTGGAGGATTGGAAGAGGAGGAAAGAGATATTAAGAATGGAGGGGGAGAAAATGAAAGAAAAAATGAGAGAGCTGGAGAAAAGGTTGGAAGAAAAAGAGGGGAGAGAGGAAAGGAAAAAAGAGGGGAAAAAAGAAGTAAAGGTAGGGAACAAATGGGAAGGGAGATTGAGAATGATAGAAGAGAATATAGAGAGAAAAGAGAAAGAAAAGAGAAAGAAGGAGGAATGTCATAATAAAAGGGGTTCCTAAGAAAAAGGGTGACTAGAGATGGGGAGTGGAAAAGCTTTTAAAAGAGATAAGAGCGGAAGTGAGGATAGGCGAAATGAGGAGGATAACCACAGGAAGGGAGGATAAAAGGGAAATGGTGTGGTTAAAAATGAAGAGAGAGAAGGACAAGAAGCAAGTATGGGATAAGAAGAACAGATTAAAGGGGAGAAAAGTATGGATAGAGGAGGATCTATCGTGGAAAGAGAGGGAGGTAAGAAGAAAATTAGGCGTAATTGCGGCGGGAGAGAGAAGGAAAGGGAAAAATGTCTGGGTGGAGGATGACAGGATAAAGATAGAGGGGGTTTGGTGGAGATAGGACGAGGAGAAAAGGGGCTTGGTTAAAATAGTAAGAAGGGGGGAACAGGAAGAAAAAGGGAAGGAAGCGGGAGAAGGATCGGGTGGGGAGAGAGGAAGATATGGGTAGGAAGGTTAGAGGGGAAGAAGGGAGAACAAAATCATGAAAGTGAGGAGGAGGAAAGGAAGGATGAGAGTGTAAAAGTGGTGTTTTGGAATGTGGGCTTAAGGGAAAAGATAAAAGTTTTTGAAAGGGGTTGAAGAGTTGAGACGTGGTGATTCTGATGGAAACTTGGGTGGACAAAAAAAGGCGGGGAGTGCTGGGAAACTGCCTAAAAATTGTAGTTGGGAGGTACAGTGAGCGGGTAAGAAAAATAGGAAAGATAGGGCTATGGGAGAGATGTTACTGGGAGTAAAGAAGGAGATGGAGGCAAGAGAGGAGAAGGGATGGAAAGGAAGGGATGGGATAATGGTGAGAAGAGTGAGGATAGGGGGAGAGTGGTAGAGGATCGTGGGGGTGTATATAAACGGGGGGATAGAGGAAAAATTAGAGGAGTTAAGGGAGTGGATGGAGGGGGAGAATGAAAAAATGAGGACAATAGTGGGAGGGGATTTTAATGCAAGGACAGGAAAAAAGGGTGGAGAAATGAGGGGAGAAGGAAAGGAGGAAGAGGATGGGGGTAGGAGGTCAAAGGATAAGAAAGTGAACGCGGAGGGAAGATTATTGCTGGAGAGGATTGAGGAATTGGGATGGGTAATATGGAACGGGGACACAAAAGGAGACGAGGAGGGGGAATGGACATACACGGGTGGAAAAAGGGAGTCAGTGATTGACTATGTGTTAAGGGAAGTAAGCACAAAGGAATATGTAAAGAAAATGGAAATAGGGGATCAAGTGGATTCGGATCACCATCCGGTGGTGATCTGGATCAGAAGTAGAAAAAGAGTGAGGAATGGGAACAGGGAAGGGAATAGAGGGAAGGATGGAATAAAAAAGATAATATGGTCGGAGGAAGGAAAAAGAAAATGGATGGAGGAAATGCAAAAGGAGATGAGGGATGAGAAAAGGGGGGTTGAAGAGGAATGGGAGATTATGAAAAAGAGAATAAGAACGGTGTTAAAAGAAAGGGAGGTAAGGAAATTAGGGGGTAGGAAAAGGGGGTGATGAGTGTAAGGAGGCAAAGAGGAATGTAAGAAGGGAGTTAAGAAGGTGGAGAGAAGGAAGAGGGTGTAAGGAGGAATATAAGGAAAGAAAAAAAGAATACAAGGCGTTGTGTAATAAGAAAAGGGCGGAAGAAAACAGAGTTTGGGAGGAGGTGGTAAAAAAAGCGAAAACGATGGGGCAGGTGTGGGAAGTGGTGAATAGGGAGAGAAGAAGAAAGAGAGAAAGGGGTAGTGGGATTGAGATAAGAGAGTGGGAGGAGTATTTCAAGAAGCAGTTGGGGGGAGTGGACTAAAAAGTAATGAGAGGGGAAAGGGGAAAGAGGGAAAAGGGAGAGAAAAATATAGGAAGGGAGGAAATAAGGGCGATTGGAAAATTGAGGGTAGTGAAGGCGTCAGGGGGGATGGTATACCAGCAGAGGTATGGAAGTTTGGAGGAAGGAATATGCAGGACTGGGTGTGGAATATATGTAGGAGGATATGGGCAGGAGAGGGGTGGATCGATGAGTGGAATGAAGGAATAGTGGTGCCAGTACTGAAAAAAGGAGAGAGAAATAAGGTGGAGGAGTATAGGGGTGTGACATTGGCCGGGTCATTGTACAAAGTGTATGCGGAGTTGTTAGCAGAAAGGTTAAGGGGGAAATGGAGAGAAAGAAACTAGTTCCGGAGAGTCAGGCGGGGTTCAGGAGGGGAAAGGGTACGATGGATAACATTTATGTAATACATTATTTGGTTAGCAGAAATTTAAGTAGGAAGGGGGGTGGGTTGATTGCGTTATTTATAGATCTGAGGGCGGCTTTCGACACGGTCAATAGGGAGACTTTACTAAGAGCGATAAGGGAGAGAGGGGTGAAAGAGGGTTTAGTGGGAAGGTGTGGGGACTTATATAAGGAGACGAGAAATAGGATGGCGGCAGGGGAAGGTGGGGAAAGAATTTTGGACAGATAGGGGGGTGAGACAGGGATGCCCGTTGAGCCCATATCTGTTCAATCTGTTGACGGCGGATATGAAGGACTATTTGGGTAGGAACAGATGGGGTGGGGTAAAGGTAGGAGGAAGAAAGGTTTATGTATTGGCATATGCGGATGATGTGGTGATGTTAGCGGAGGAGGAAGAAGGAATGAGGGGAATGATGAGAGGGATGGAAAAATATCTGGCGGGAAAGAGTTTGGAAGTAAACGTAAATAAATTAAAAGTGATGAGGTTTAGGAGGGGACGGGGGAGGGAGAAAAAGCTGGAATGGTGGTGGAAGGGGGAGAGATTGGAGGAAGTAAGGGAATTTAAATATTTGGGGTATGTGTTTCAGAGGAACGGGGGGAGGGAGACGCAGATAAAAGAGAGAGTGAGAAAAGGGGCGGCTGTAATGAGTCAGGTGTGGGGAATTGGGAAGAGGAGGTTCGGTGGGGATTGGGGTAGAAGGTTATGGCTGTTCGACGTATTGGTTTGGTCAGTGGTTGGATATGGGGTGGAGATATGGGGATGGAGGGAATGGGATAGCTTGGAGAGGTTACAAAATAGATATATAAAATGGTTATTGAGAGTAGATTGGAGGACCCCGGGGTATATTGTAAGGGAAGAAGTGCAGAGGGACGTATTAAAAGGAAAGGCAGGGCAAAGGGCCTGGAGATTTGAGGAAAGGTTGGAAAGAGGAGAAGGTAGCGAAATAGCGAGACTATGTTTAAAGGAGATTAGGGGCAGAGAGGGGGGTGGGGAAGGGTTGTCTGAGTAGGAGAATGACAGGATAAAATATTATGAGGAGAGGGGAGTAAGGATAGCGGAGATGGAGAAAAGTAGAGTGGCAGGAGAATGGAAAGCTCAGCTGTTGATAGAAAAAGAGAGGAGGATGCAGAGTGAGGATGGAAAAGGATTGAAAGTTCGAGGTACAATAGATGGTACAGGAGGATTAAGAAGGTAGGAGTGCCGGGGTGTTTGGGCATGTCCGGGCGGCTTGCCGCAACGACGTGGACCGCAGTCAGGTGTGCTACCGCTGCGGCGAGGGAGGGCACATGGCGCACAACTGTGTGGGCAAGGCCCACTGCGTCCTGTGCGCGTCCAGGAGTTTAAATTCTGAACACAAGGCTGAAAGCAATGCGTGCCCTTCGAGGTTAAAGGACCGCAACGGCGCAAAACAACCCCCGGTGTGGAGGACCGAAAAACCGGAGGCAATGGAGACGGACCACAATGGATTTAGTCCTGCAGATTAATCTGAACCATTGTGGTCCGGCACAGGATCTGCTTCGGCAGACAATGAGGGAGCAACAGGCGGGCCTTGCCGCGGTGTCGGAGCCCTGCTGGGTCCCGGACTCGCCTTTTTGGGCCAGCGACTTGGACGGGGTGGCGGCGGTGACCTGGTCTCCCCAGGCTAGACGCACTGTCTCGGAGATACTGGATAGGGGCCACGGTTTTGTGGCTGTGCGGTGGGGAGAAGTAGCGGTGTTCAGCTGCTACTTCTCCCCCAATCGCAGCAGGGCGGACCTGGAGAAGTCCTTGGACCTTCTCCGAGACAGTGTAAGGCGCGTAGGCGGCAGAGCCCATCTAGTCCTGGAGGACTTTAACGCGTGGTCTACACAGTGGGGTTCCCGGGCGACCAACGCGAGGGGAAAGGCGGTGGAGTCCTGGGCGGCGGAGACTGGGCTCCACGTACTAAACATGGGGTCCGAGTGGACCTGCGTCCGTCCCCAGGGTAACTCCATCGTCGACATTTCGTGGGCGTCGACCGCGGCTGTCCCACTTGTGCGCGGGTGGAAGGTCTGGGAGGGAGAGGAGTCCCTCTCAGACCACAGGTATGTTGCGCTGTTTCTGCAGCGGCAACAAAGGGTTGCGGACCTCACCGCGCCACGCTTCCCGTGCTGGAAGATGGAGAAATGCGACCCCGACCTCTTCGCAGCGGCGATACTGGGTGCCGCGTGGGGAAACCCTGAAGAAACGGGGTGGTCTGCGGAGGAAGAGGCCGAGTGGGTCACACGCACAGCGGTGGATGCGTGCGATCTGTCAATGCCGAGGGCAGGGAAGAGTGTGCGCCGCCGGCAGATGTATTGGTGGACGGCGGAGATCGCCGCCCTCCGTAAGGAGTGCATTGCTCGACGGCGGAGGTACACAAGGGCGCGGGTGCGGCGCACCCCGGCAGAAGCGGAGTTAGCTCGGCGCGAGTTCCGTCGGGCGCAAAGGAGCCTCCGTAGCGCCATCACCGCGGCAAAAAGATCTGCGTGGGACGAGCTCACGCAGACCTTGGACAAGGATCTATGGGGCAGGCCGTACTGGATTGTCCTAAACCGGTTACGACCAGTCGGTCCAGCAGTGACCGAGTCGCTGGAAGTGGAGGTAGTCCGGGAAATAGTGGAAACGCTATTTCCACTACAAGATAAAGGGGCTCCCGAGGTACAGGGGCCTGCCCCATGGAGCCCGGAATTCGCCGTAACCGCGGAGGAGCTCCGCAGCGTGGTGCGTTGCATAGCCGGGAGGAAGAAGGCCCCCGGCATGGATGGGCTGACGTGCGCGATCTGGACGCGTGTGGCCGCGCTGGCACCGGAGCGCCTCGCGCGCTATTACACTCGGTGCCTGCAGGAGGGATTCTTTCCGCGCGTGTGGAAGCGGGCGCGCCTGGTATTGGTCCCGAAGGCTGGCCGCCCGGGGGGCGCCCCCTCGTCGTTTAGGCCGCTGTGCCTGTTGGACGAGGCGGGTAAGCTCTTCGAGCGGATTCTGGCGACGAGGCTGGAGGCCTGTCTCAAGGACATGGGGGAGGCTGTCACCCCGACAGTTCGGCTTCCGACCGGCGCTCTCCACGTGCGACGCGATTTTGCGCGTGCGGGAGATCGTCGGGGGCCACACCTCGCGGGGACGGGTATGCGTGGCGGTTAGTCTCGATATCCGGAACGCGTTTAACACGCTGTCGTGGCCTAGCATCCGGGNAGCTCTGCGGGANTGGAACATTCCGTTTTACCTGCGGACTGTCCTGGACAGCTATCTCTCGGATCGGTACGTCATGTACCCGTGCCGAGACGGGGAGGTCCGGTCCCACAAGGTCACCTGCGGGGTCCCCCAGGGTTCTGTCCTGGGGCCCCTGCTGTGGGACATAGGCTACGACGCGGTTCTGGGTATCAAGCTGCCGCCACTGTGTAGCGTCGTGTGCTACGCCGACAACACGTTGGTGCTGTCGGCGGACAAGAACGGCAGGGAGGCTGCGCAAAGAGCCAGTGAGGCAGTCGCGAAGGTATCGCAGCACATCGCGACACTAGGACTGACACTGGCGGCGCAGAAGACAGAGGCGCTATTGTTCCGCCCTCCGGGCATGGCGGGGGGACCAGTGGAGGTAGGTGTGGGGGGAGGCCCGCGTGGCGACGCAGCCCAGTGTGCGGTACCTGGGCCTTATGCTGGACGGAAAGTGGTCTTTCGGGATCCACTTTACGTACGCCGCCGAGAAAGCCCAGAGGGTGGCAGCGGCGCTTGGGAAACTGCTCCCGAATCTCGGGGGCCCGCGCGAGCACGTGCGGAGGCTATACTCGGCCGTCGTGCACTCCGTACTTATGTACGGCGCTCCGGTGTGGCACGACGAGCTGAGGGACCGAGCTGCAGCCCCGTTTGCCGGGGTGTAGCGCATGGTCGCCTCACGTACGGCGAGAGCGTACCGAACGGTGGCGGTGGAAGCCGTACGGGTGCTGGCCCGCGTCTCCCCGGCGGAGCTGCTAGCAAAGCAGCAAGCGGAGGTTTTCCGGGGGGTTCGGGAACTCAGAGCGCAGGGGGCGCTAGCGCCTCCGGACGCGGAGGACGTACTTCGCTCACACGCGCGTCGGGAGCTGGTCCGTCACTGGGGAGAGCGATTGGATCGCTCTCAATGAGGCAAGAGGGTCTTGGAGGCCGTACGGCCCATCCTGGACCAGTGGTTAGACAGGCCACATGGGGAGCTGACCTTCCACCTCACCCAGATCCTCTCTGGGCACGGGGTGTTTGGTGATTTCCTGCATAGAATAGGGAAAGTCAACTCCCCGATTTGCGAACACTGCGGGAGTTGCATAGACTCGGCCCAGCATACGCTGGCTGCGTGTCCCAAGTGGGACTTGGAAAAGGTTACTCTCCGGGAAGCCATCGGGAATGACCTCTCCTTACCAACGGTGGTAGAGATAATGGTGGCTGACAGGGCACAGTGGCGGGCAGTGTGGGCATACGCCGAGTCTGTAATGTCCGTCAAAGAGGACGTAGAAAGAGCTCGGCAAGGTCAGCCGGTGCGAGGAGATAGGAGCAGGAGAAGGAGAAGGAGAGGACGACAACTCTCCTCTTCCTCTGAGAGCGAGAGCTAAGGAGTATCTTGTTCCCCTCCCGGAGGTGTCTCCCTGTGCGGGGGACACATCCGGGAGAGCCGCGGATAGGGACCGCAGGAAGGAAGGAGTTGGGGCTCCTTTCGGCCATTGCACGCGGTCCCACCAGAAGTGGTGAGGGGATGCGGTGGTCCCATCTCCTCACCGGGTAGTAATGGAAGCCGTAGCAATCAGCCACGTTTGCACGGGAGGGAGAATCGGGAAGTAATAGCCTCTTTGGCTTTCTAAGCTTTACCGCAACTATTGGAAGACGTTGATTTATTCACCAGAGAACGGATGTGGCGTCAATTGGATGGTGCGCCAGCACATTATTCAAATATTGTAAGAAATTATTTGAATAACCGATACAATGGTAGGTGGATTGGGAGATTGGGCGCAGTCGCGTGGCCTCCTCGTTCGTCAGATTTAACTTCTCCCGATTTTTTCCTGTGGGGAAT
>NW_018021682.1:22437-33472 GCF_002006095.1 Pseudomyrmex gracilis
TGCATTCAAGAAAATGGACGGAATTTCGAACAGTTAATTCGCTAAGTGTACTACTTAGCGAATTAACTGTTTGAAGTTACAAAGTAACTAAATAAAGCACCCCGATAGTGAGAGGCAAGGGGACTCACGTAAATAAAGCACCCCGATAGATAGAGGCAAGGGGACTCACGTAAATAAAGCACCCCGATAGTGAGAGGCAAAAGGACTCACGTAAATAAAGCACCCCGATAGTGAGAGGCAAGGGGACTCACGTAAATAAAGCACCCCGATATTGAGAGGCAAGGGGACTCACGTAAATAAAGCACCCCAAAGGGAACAAAAAACTACCACGTCCACGCCGTTGTTCCTGGGTAATGCTAAGAGTAGTAATTTCTATTAATTTCGGCTAAAAATTTCGTCCGCCATCTTGGTCAGCCATCTTGGATCCGCTATTTTGAATTTTGCAAATCTGACGTCAGATTCGTGATCAGCAACCCCAAAAACCCTCGTAAACTTAATTTGGTGCAAATCGGTTGACTAAAATTTTTGTCCGCCATCTTCATTTGCCATCTTGAAAATTTTAAAACAGCCAAAGGTATATCTGAACGTAAAAGTTTCCGCTTTTTTATTTTCCGGTGTCAAAATGGGGTGTTTCCATTTTTAAAAAACCACTTTCGGTTGAAGTAACTCACTTTCGGTCAAAATCAAAAGTTGAAAGGTACGCCATTTTGGTTCCCTCTCGAAACCCTACAACTTTTATATGAAAGTATCGACGACAGTTTAACACATTTTTGTCGTCATGATACGGACTGTTTTTTCCTTATTAAGTTCCTACTGAAGATGACTAAAAAAATATAGTCGAAACGTTTGGAACATAATTATATACGTTGTCATTAATTACATTCCAACCAGTAATTGGTTCCCATTGCCTTCTATTATCTACGTTAATTTTATATGAAACTTTTTTCGATTCCTGGCCACACAAACGAGTTATTGGAGGTGATAGATTCAGATGACTCACTCTGTATGTATGTATGAAGTGAAGAGAGTATGGGAACCAATGGCGGAGTAGCTGGATAGAGTTGGCTGCCGGAAAGGGAGGTCCGCATTGCGTAGAGTAGGGTAAAGCGATTGAGTGTGTGTGTATATAGTATTTTTAGTTTTATTTTTAGTTTTTTAAGTTAGTTGTAAGGTTAGTTGTAAGAGTAGATGTAAGATTTTTTTTTGTATAAGGTTTTGTAACCCTAAGGGGAATCAATAAATTCTATCTATCTATCTATCTATCTATCTATCTATCTAGAATAGCTAGAAGAGCTCCACCAGATTGTTATACAATTAGAGAAGACTTTGCTAGTTACTTTAAAACAGATATAGGAAGTGTTCCTTGGCAAGATAAATATAATTAAATCTGAATATATAAAACAATTCTCTTTTCATAGAATATATGTCTTATTTTTCTCTTATTTTATATTATCTTAGATTACTTATACTTCTATTAAATATTACAAAAGAATAAAAAGATTATAAAATAAATTAATAGTTTATATATAAATTAAATTTATATATGAAATAAGATATTATTTTTTATATGGAAATATTATTTTTTTAGCAATTTTTTCCTTTTATGAAAGTAAATTTTTATCTTGAAAAAAAGTTAATACGTTAAAGTTTGTTTTAACAATAACTCAAAACCTAACTTGTGTAACACCAAGTTAAGATAAAAGTTAATGTTTTGAATAATTACTACTTTATCTTTATTATTTTATATTGTTACGAGGCGGACACCGCGTATGTGCCGCGGGAGCTGTGTGAACGGCGCGCGCTCGGTGCGACTGTCGGTTGCTGGGCGACGACGGTTGTTGTTAAAGAAGAGAATTCTCGGTCGCGGATTCTGTCACGATGTATTGTAAATCCGGTCGAATTCTTTATAATTATTATTTGTGGCGGTCAGAATAACCGCCACCAAAAAGTAAAGTTACGTGCGGCAGGACGCGCGCAGTTCGCGCGCCGCCGCTACGTGGCGCATAGCCGCGAGTGTCGCGCGGAGGCACAGTTTGCCGCGGCGTCTACATATACAGACCCGCTCGGCGCATATCTACCGCCGAACAGTGAGCGGCGCCGAAGCAGAAGACCAGCAGCATTAATCCCGAAGCACCCAGCAACGCTCCAGCAGTCCAGATAACCAGACCAACGTCTCCACGATCCCCAGGGGTACACCTCGGAGCGGTCTTCATCTCGGAACCATTTGGAGTGGCGAAACCAGAGGCAGCCAATCAGAAAGCGGAATCCACTGGACCAATAGAAGAGTCGTTCCGGCCGTGGATACTCCGACCTCACAACATACCCTCGCCTCGACGAACGCGGCCTCCCAGAGCCCTGTTAACACAGTTGGACATCAGGGTCCGGAGATACACGTCGCCTAGAGACAGCCTGGTTCTTCCACCGCTCATCTCACCAATACCTTCTCCTCCGCGCCAAAGGATTCACAAGTCGACGCAGACACTTCCCCCACCTCGCGTACATAGAGGGGTGCAGTGGAAACGACTGGTATATAAGGATCAGTCCACGCAGTCGAGTGACAGTGACTGGGAACGATCGCCACGGAAAGCTATCTCCACAGCAGTACAGACCGAGAGGAAAACTACCTCCACAGCAGTACAGACCGAGATCACTGGCGAGGTTATCCCGCAGCGTGTACCGGAGAAGAAGCGGCAGCATAGAGAAAGAAGCCGTTCCAGACATCGATCACCCAGTACGAGGAGAGCTCGCTCCCACAGCAGACGAGATCGATCACGGCATCGCAAAACCCGACGGAGAAATCCGGCACATACATTTATACAAACCGGCCCTTGTCAGAGCCAAGTATATCATGTAAATAGCTTGTAAATAGCTACAGAATAAAAACCATATTTTTGGAACATCAAACCTTTGCTACAAAGAACCACACCTCGGCCGCCATCCTTTTGCTGCTATCACCATTGCTGCTGTCCACTATCGCTGCTGACCTAAACGCACAACCCCACTAAATTATTGTACTTAGGTTAGGTAATAATAAAGTGTTGATCAAAGAGCCGCGTTCTCTCATTTCCGCGGACGGTTGCGCGAATCGCGGAGTTTAGCGACGGAAACGAGTCGTTCTCACCGCGAGCGTAACAATATATTATATTATTATGTACTTACAGAAATAGTATTTGTATCATAAGTTGTCCGTGGTTGGAATTTATCTAAAAGAAACGTCATATGGTTGAAAAAAAACCATGTAGAGTTATAAACTTCATCTCTACCACATCCAGATTTTGTGATACACTTCATTCTTTCTCTTCTGAAGGAAGATAATAAGGAATCCATTTTTTTTTCTTTATTTCTGGTACCTACCAAATAATATGTATGATGTATTAGAATAAAAACTTTTGATTATGGATTATACATAATTTAAATAAATTTAGATAAACATAAGTAATATTTTTTCTCAAAATTGTATTTTTTCCAAAGATTTCTTAATTCTCTCTCTTTCTCTCTCTCTCTCTCTCTCTCTCTCTCTTTCACACACACACACAACACGCACATACACATGTACTATTGTAAAATCCACTTACCTGACACTTAAATTCTTTCGCTATTTCTTACCAAGCTCTATGCTTTTTTAATTTATTATGATAACATAAGTGTTTAGGATTTTACAAGTGTTCATAATCTTTGTAACTTGCAATTAATTGTAAGGTTTTTTCTTCGGTCCATTCCATTGTAAAAGTCGGTAACACAACATCAAAATCGGCAACAATGATAAAAACGATGATGATTCTTGGTTACGATGTAGTACAAGAAAGGTTAGAACAATAGCGAACAGCGAACAGCACGTATGCGCGTCCATATCGCGCACGAATTTTCTTTGATGTACCGCCTCATGAGGGAACCGATCCGAATGCGAAGCGAATGTTCTGTTCGCATTTGTTTTGGCGTCTAGATCTGACGAATGATAATAACGAACGTTCGCGTTTGCTGTTCGTTTGGCGTTTGTTCGCTATGTGTATACCCAGCTTTATACATGACAACGCAAATCTGATAATTCTTTTTAAACAAGATGGTACCAATCTCAAACATTTGTATAACGATCATGTAAATACGGATATGTCGTACGAGAAGTTTTGTATATTATGCCACAAATGTTGGCAAAACAAATATGGATTTTTAGTAATCGACAAGGACAGTCCTTTCGACAGAGATTGCTATAGAAAAGGATTTAACGAGTTCGCAATACCGTCGAGTAATTAATCGTTGTTGAGACATCAACCAAGTATTGTCTCTCCTACAGTGCGAGCAACATGGCTTCACCTGACGAAAGCAGTGAAATTATAGATCGCGAGAAAGTAGCGAAGGAGATTACAAAAACGAGTCAATCCATTCGTCAAAAATATCGCGTTCTTAGAACCGGTAAATTAGAAGAAGAAATTGCATTAGAAAGACAGTTCAAACCTATTATCGAACCTTTAAAACAGATTGCTGAAAATACGGAAACTAAGCAAAAGACGTCGGACACAGTGTTTTTCGAAAACACGTCACACGAGACGACGCGAAAACGAACACAGACATCGAACAAAACACTGTCCCCTACTTTACAAATTCAAAGCGCACACGATATAACACTGCAATGGCGACTTCTACTCCGACGAAAGAACGAACCGAACGACAATTGACATGGGATTCTCCATCGATTGACACTATCGTCGCTACTGATGCTACTACCAACAAATCGTTTGAGTCAACTATTTAACGTCAAATGCAAACGTTAAAAGGTCTTGAAATGTTTCAAAATTATTTTGGTCCGTTGGCGCAACAATATATAAAAGCTGTCATAAGTGGTAAGAAAGAGAACGACATAAACTACGTATATGATGTGTATTTTGACAACGATGGAATGATGCTCGGTGATAAGTGTTCTGACGTGGATGAACAAAATAATATAATCATAGATGGTATACGATTCAAAGCAACACAAGGATTGTTTGAATTGATTTCCATGAAATGTCCAAAGAGCGAGTTATATACCGAGAAAGATAAACAACGATACAAAAAGATACTGGAAATAACACATGCTCATAGAAAACATCACAATAAGCTCGGTGCAATACTGGGTAACAAAGGATACAAATACAGATACATAATTGCACCTTTAATATCTAATGTGCGTACTAAACAAAGGAAAGGCATACCGCGTAATATGACGCTAAGCGATCGTAAGATCGAGTACGCGCACTGGGACGATCTCAATAAACTCGTCGACCGTCTGCGGTTGCTAGACGCTTCCCATCAAGCGGGCAATAATGCTCACGACAACGAAATCTTGTCAATCATCGAGGAACTCCGCGAAGCGGGATTCATTATAAATTAAATAGCGCGTCGGCGTTAGAGTCAGTCGTGTGCGCGTCATCATCCCAATCAACAAATTTGGGATATCGCTCGGAACACATGGAGCGTCAATGTATTATTATGAGAGAGAAGCAATACTGCGAAATTACGTGAGTAATATCGCTCTCTGCTTTGTCGGTTCCGGCTACAATGCAAGGTCGCGTAAGATACTACACATAGCGCAATCTGATACCGACACTGACGCCGCCAACAAACGATATGTAGATATGTGTGTCACGAGTGTGAATGAATGGCAAGAGACACGTGAGAAAAAACTTATCGCATTGCAGCAGGATGTCCAAGCGTTGCGCGACGCTATAAAACACATTCAGCGTACACTTCAATATCTATCAAACCAAAATAAAACGACTGACACGCCGGAGAATAAACATGTAGTAAGACATCTATGGCGACAAATTGTGCTACAATCGAAAAACAACGTCTCGTAGAAAAATTGCATGCTCCGACAAGAAGAAATTTTCCCCGTAAACGCGTTATCGTACGCGGGTACGATGATCTCTGGCAAGCGGATGTGGTAGAGATGCGTCCGTATTCGCGCTTCAACAGAGGCTAACACTACATACTTACGGTTATCAATGTGCTGAGCAAGTACGCGTGGGCCATACCGCTTAAGAGTAAAAATGGATGCGAAGTCGCCAAAAGTTTTGCAGGAATATTTCGGAATAACAAACGATGTCCAAACAATTTGCAAACTGACCGTGGAAAGAAATTCTGTAATATAGATGTACAAACACTGATGAAGAAGCATAACATTAATGATTATTCCACATATTCTGGTATGAAGGCTTTAATTGTCGAACGATTCAACCGTACGTTGAAGAACGACATGTGGAAACAATTTACACTTAACGGAACCTACAAATAGATTGACATATTACCGCGTCTTTTTATGGAGTACAACGCGAGAAAACATCGAACTATTGGCATGCGACTTATCAATGTTACCCCAGCAATCGCCGATAAGCTCTTAATCACAGTGTACAGCAATGTCAAGATCGCAGGGCCAGCACGATTCAAAGTTAGTGATCCGGTGCGCGTGAGCAAATTTAAAACAGTATTCAATAAAAGATATACGCCAAATTGGACGACCGAAGTATTTAAAATCAGTAAAATACAAACGACCTATCCTGTGACGTATCTGCTTGAGAATTCACGCGGGCAATTTGTTGCTGGAGGATTCTACGAATACGAACTGCATCCCGTTGCACATCCAGACGTTTATCTTGTGGAAAAAGTATTACGCAAGAAAGGCGATAAGGTTTATGTAAAGTGGCTAGGATTAGACAAGTCATACAACTTTTAGATAGATAAAACTAATGTGTTGTAAATACACTATATACAGAAGTTATATTTATATACACCATATATACATAATTATTATTACACTTAATATTAAATGACAATATACATATAATCTATATTACACGGTTTTCTTGTGGTATTTTGTAATGTCCCCATGGTAACGTTTCGGATGAATTGGGTACCATATACAGCTTATCGTCGTACGGACTTAGAGCAAGTTTCGATTCGGACACAGTGTATACTTCGTGTAACTTTGATCGTATACACGACTGTCGACAAATCTTTTCGATTTCATCATTCAAACATTGTTTGTAATCGTCAAACGTTAATGTTCTTGCTACGACGCTACTCTTTACATTTTTGGCCTTTTTCGTGTCTTTCTTTCCATCTACCTTTAATGCATACATTTTTGCTCTAAGTCCGACAAATTCAGTCATTATCATTCCGTTATTCTCATCCTTTATTAGTGTTGGAATCTTTTTGTTGACGCGTGACATACAGTACACGTTATTAGTCGGATAATCACTTGTGTCGAATCGAACGATGTCACGTTTCATGATATCATACACGTTCTCACATTCGATGAAATAAATGAAACTGTCTGTGTCGGTGTACATAATTTTACATTTTTCTTGGTACAGAAGTGCCATGTAATCGTGGTGAAATTCGTACAAACACGTCTTGAATATGTCTAATATACACATTCCTACGTAGATCAGTTTGTTGAATTTCACTTCGAGTTTACACAATTCAATCGCAATAAAATTTTCAGAAAAAACGCTTCAACTATAAAAAGTTGGTTGGGAGATCAATGCTTTCGCACCATATCTTTTATCCCACTTTGTTACGAGTTTTACTTTGTTACGTCTACATGGTTTCGCACATTTTCCATAGTTTTGCCAAACACTGCGTTATTTATCAAGTTGTACAAATTTTTCTCAAAGTCGTTGGTAGCGAGCGTCCGAAATTGTGTGTTTAATTTGATGTACCTGCGGAGCCACGGAGATTGCGCAAATTGTAATATACGGTGAATCTTTGTAATACAAAGACCGTGTCGCACACATTGTTGCAGAGCGCGATAATGAATAATGTTACGTCCTGAGACTCCACGGTGCCCCTTTCCTTGCAACGTGACGCGCCGACATACAATAAATTCCTTTTTTTTTTAGAAACAATAAATAACACGAACGGACTCGGACTTCGACGCGATAGGCGCGCAAATAGAAATCGTGTCGACGCCCGAAAATAAACCGAGCCTAGCACCGATCCTAAAAATTCCTTTGTAGACGATAGCAAAAAGAAATTTTTATTATTGTTTAAACATCCCGAGCAACTTTCCAAATAAACCCGGTTATCTCCGGGTCAAAGAAATACATCCTATAAAATTTAGGGCAGCCGGCGCAAGTAAAGATCCGTCGCCACGAGCAATTACATAAAAAAGATTTATCACTCAATAAATATCGAAGGGTCTATGTGGCGTGATCGAAAAAACAACACTTTCCCTTTTCCCTTCTTCGAAAAAATCGGACGAGCCCCCAATTTTACGCAGTTCTGTTACGTCCTGGCCCACGGTTACGGTCGGGCTATGGTGGAGTAACAGAAAGCTGTTGTTTCTGTTTATCTCCGCACAGCAGGTTGGCGATCCCGCTGCGGCAAAGTCGAGCGAGTTTGTGTGCTCTCACGAAACGTTGAATAATATGGATTACAGTACTTTTAGAGATCCTATTATTTTCATTCCGAAAATTTTCATTAAATAATTGCGTTACTATTTTATACCCTCTTTGTTGATCTCCCCATCCTCGCATCATTAATAGTGTTATTCGATTTTTTTCAGAAAGCTCCGCCATTCTTAATTAGAGTAAAGAAGAATTAATCAGGTAATAGGATGTTACGTCCCGTGGACTCCACTTCATCCTCGCGACATGACAACAACGAGATATGATATCACGGGAACGCTGCCGCGCGGTTCTGGCGCGAGACCAATGATCGTATCGGATATCAATGATCGTTCGAATCAAGAAACACAGAGTTTGGAAAATTCCTGTTTTTCTTTCTTGATTAATTTTCCTTTTTTAATCTTAAACGAAAACTTACATCTCGGGAACATAAAATCAAGGGAAATCCGACGGATAACGAGAAATTGGGTGACCTATCGTGAAATTTCGATTGGTCCCAAGTTTTCCGAGTCGCGGGTATAAAAGAGCCCCGCAGGAGCTCTTCGAGTCAGAACAAAACGAGATTTTCCAAAGTGCGGTCCTTGTCAATACGTGAGCAAACGTAGTGCAGGCGAAACGAGTGACTCAAAGAACAATTGTGTTTGTGACGGGTGTGGATCCTACTGGTTTGCAATTGGAGCTGACCCGAGACCGCTGCCGCCGCTGCTCTGTTGCTACCACCACCTTGCTGCCGCCTATTACAAGATTAAGTAGTAAGTGCTAGTATTAAGTCGCAAATACGTTACTTGTGCCTCACGCCGCGATCAGAATTTAAAAATCCATAAAATTCTTTGCTAGTTGTCACAATTTTAAGGTAGTTACGAGAACGGTTGCTCCCCTTGTCTAGAACGAGCTAACGCTGATACGGGCTGCAGACGATTCGCAAGAATCGTCAAGCGACTCTCAGCGCGCTCTCGCATCTCCGAATGAGCTAACGCTGATACGNTGATACGGGCTGCAGACGATTCGCAAGAATCGTCAAGCGACTCTCAGCGCGCTCTCGCATCTCCGAATGAGCTAACGCTGATACGGGCTGCAGACAATTCGCACGAATCGTCAAGCGACTCTCAGCGCGCTCTCGCATCTTCGAACGAGCTAACGCTGATACGGGCTGCAGACGATTCGCAAGGATCGTCAAGCGACTCTCAGCGCAGGCTCTCGCGCCCACAAACATAAAATCGCGGAAAGGAAACAGTAAATAAACTTAGGCAGCAACCGATCTCTAAGACCCGTGCCACTAGGAACTTAACTATAATCGCGAATTTTAAATGGACTCGCCCGTTCCCGAAAAACGGTGGACGTCGAGAAATACTGTCAAGTGTTATCGGCGAAGAGCCGCAAAACGGGCCCAAAAACAGGCTGAGGCACAACGACAAACACCTGTCGAGACTCCTCTCACCGTACCAGACACGCCGCTAGGAAGTAGCAAAAATTATGAAAACAGCAATAGTAGTTATAATAATAACACCGACACACTACCAAATTTGCGAACTCAGTCGCCTCCCCGCTCCTCCTCTCCAACGCATCCAGAACCGTCACGTTCTTCCGTGAGCCCTCCTGAGGTCCATTCTGCACCCACTTCTCCCCCGCGCTCTCCTCCACTCCGCCCTTCGCCATCATCCTCGCCCGAACCGGAACATTTAGGCGAGCGCCCTGCCGACTCCTCTCGTCCACGCACCTTCCCCCGTCCTCTCCATCTCCTAGCGCTCGCCTCTGCCTACAAAATCACTACCCCTCCACCGCGTATATAGTCGATCCTTAAAACCTAGATCCCCCCAAACTCCACCGGATAATTTCCACCTACCCTCCAGATGCCCTCCTCACGGTTAAATTCCTCCTCCTCTCGGAACACAGGTTAGTCCCTGTAAGACATTTCTATAAATTTTTCCCTCCGACTTCCTGTAAAATCACAGAAATAATAGAAGTTGAACTAGACTGAGTTTGCAACACATACATACTCACAAATTAAAAATTTGTAAACTATGAATCATCTGAAACTATGTCTATTGTAAATAAAATCCTACACATAAACTATGTCATTGTAAACAAATAACTACACATAAAATATGCCAATTGTAAATAAGTAACAACATATAAAATTATGACAAGCAAATATATATGTTCGCTTATAAATATTGTCTAAAACATCATTAATTGACTTCTTGCCCACCATCCTGCACCTCTAAACAGATCGCACAGTCTCGTCCCAGGCAATTGAGATTTGCGTCTCAGGCCTTAAACAGAGACACACGAGCGAAGTCCAAAGAGCGACGGAGGAAGAGCGGCACACGACCGTTGACCCGTCCGCCGGACCCGAAAGATCGCTCGACTCTCGCACGCACACACGACCGTTTCTCCAAGTGTGCGTGTCAAGAGATAAAGAAAATTCAACAAGTGTTACGCTCCGTTCATGCCCGACCGTTTCCAGGGGCCAGGACGTAACAAGGAAATATTAGGAAATTGATCTAAATAATTAAGTAGAGAAAAATACTAATTATTAAGTGTTGGTCTAACTATTGATTTGTTTATTTCAACCAGCACTAGCAAAAAGCTCGTTGAGCAACCGAAAATCTAATAGATCAATTAATAACACAGTCACAAAAAAAAAAAAT